>NC_061121.1:85791823-86049565 GCF_002878395.1 Capsicum annuum
AACACTAGCAGCATAAACATAAGTAAGATGGGACTCGAAACCCCTAGAGATAAGTCTCCAAGAACAAACATAAGATATATCCCTTGATGGCTCGCGGCTAACCGCTCTCTTTCATACGACTAGGGGTACACTGGGCATAACTCAGGTAACAATCTAGGCAAAATAGTCCATGACTGCATGATAGTGGGATAATCAGTCCATACCTAAAATTATTTCAAAATCCATCAAAATCAGAATAATATGTCAACATAATTATCAACATCACTGACAGTCACAACACCTGATCAAAATACATCAATCCACTTCTAAGGAATCACCACGGGAGTAGATACACACAATGGCACATATAATAAATCAATAGACAACTCAAATTATGGTGCATAATATATGTATATATATATAAGTGGATCAGAGATCTAAGAAAGCAAGGCCCGACTCGTGGCACATTAAAATTACACCTGTACCTACATCATCCGAAGTCTAAGACTCGAGTCTTACATGTATTGTATATAACTGACCATGCTCGCTACTTGGCTGGACACCTAACTGACCTCCCGTCCTTCCTGTCTAAGGAACACCTCGAGCACATTGATAACCACCCCTACGACCAAGAGAAACACCTCTATCTAAGGGGTGAACTACTCTAAAAAAAGGGACCACACTAAGATGAACCTACTATAGCCACCACAACTAGGGCACTCCTGCAAATAGTGACCAGAAAGTTCATAAGTAAATCACCAAATCTGAGCAGAACTAGAATCAACAGATTCAGCTGACCCAAAATGATCACCACGTTTAGATAGACAAGAAAATAAGCCCCTCAAAGACTTACCACTGCCCTTACTAGGGTGATATTCTAGCACTAGACCAACCTCTATTAGTAATCTAAAGAGCTGCCAAAATAGGTTGACTTGGCTGACTCTAAAGCTGAAAGGATGAACACTAAGGATACCTATTTTGAGAAGATATGCAAATGGAAAGCCTCAACTCTCTAACAAAGTAGCAAAATATCTCATACTCCGCGACTATCTTATAGCTCTACTCTAATCAAGAAAATTGATCTCTAAATCGATCTCTAAGGCTGCGAGGCATATGCTTCTCCAAGAACATCTTGGAGAACCTAGTCCATAACAAAGAAAAAAATCCAGCTGGTCTAGAATCTAGAAAACATCTCCACCAATAAAGAGGAAACAAGTCCAACTAAAATATGGCGTATTCCTCACCACGAGTCTCATAAAGGCCAAACCATGAGGCCTAACCTCACATACAGTTAGGAACTCATGTGCGTCCTCTCTAGGAGCACCATAAAATCTTAGAAGAGCTAATCTCAAGAATATGAAAAATATCTTTTGCTCTTTAGAAGACATAGTAGGCTGGGCGACTATCGGCTGAACACCTACAGGTACAGGAGGAATCTTAACTTTGGGAGTCACATCTACTAGCTGTGCCCCTACCTCAGTACCACTCTGATTTGTAGACTGTGCACCATCCAATGGAACACCACCAATAATACCTAACAATTGAACTAATGTATCTCTGAGAACTACTGAAGAAATAAACCCTAGTGGATACTAGGCCCATCCCCGATCCACTACTGGCTGTTGCAAGATAATCTCTATCATAGATACAGGAATAGGGTCTAGAAAGACAGCCTATCCTGGCCTCTAACTGGGAAATATCTCTAGGCTATCCACAACATCTAGGTCATCCATATTCAATAATAGGAGTAGGATCCTTGGGCTCGGTCTCGAGATCCTTGTCTTATATAGCAGTAGCACGTGTCCTGGCCTTCTACAAAAGAGTAAAGTCAAGAGAATATTGCATAAACCAACTCTGACTCTTAGAACAATATGAGTGAAAGAAGTGAAGAACCCCTAAGAATGTCCATAGGCTCTCAAAGATAGAAAAAAGACATTAATGTTTTGATCCGCTAGACTCTACTAGACAATTACTTTTGTACCAGTAATACCGGTGAAATTTGGCTCTGATACTAATTTGTCACAATCTGATTATGAGTCATGATAACACCTATTGATTCCCACCAGTAGGTATGCCAATACCATAACTCGAAGCTAATACAATGGGTTAATTAGATAAGAAAGGCCCAACATAGGCTAAATTCCAAGGATATCAATTATAAACACAAGGGTTCTACATAGAATAATTCATCAAATGAGATGCCAATCCCAAAACCTATAAGATCTAGTACAAAAGCAACTAGCAATATCAATACAATTCCAAATCTAGAATAGTTAATACATCTATCTCGAATGCTAAAGACTGAATACAAGAGATGGAAGAAAATCGGGTGACTCAAACTCCAAGAGTTTACCCTATCTATAAAAATCAATCACTACATGAACCATGATCTACGGTGACAGCTAATACTCAAATCTGCACTAAAAAGGTACAAAACTATAGTATGAGTACCAAAACAATGGGTACTCAATAGGTATCATCGCTTGACTGAGCTAAATCATACTATAAGAATGATAAAGTGCAAGATAATCATAACTAAGTCAAGGTACAGAATCAAACCTAAATTATCTCTATTGTCACTATATATAATAAGTAAGTAATTTAGAATAACAGTATAACACAAGGCACCAACACATGCCAATATCGCTGAATTTCACAAGTATGAAACATCAAAATCACAATATGACCTAAGGCATCAAAGTTTGTCAATATCATCGTCCATAACAAATAAATGATTCAAAATCATAAAGCAACATAAGTACAATCTGAAATAACCTAATTTTCTAGAATTAAAACATCACACGACGCTCATGATCCCGAAGGACCACAAGACAACCCTCTACTAATATCTGTATCTGAACACTGTATAATATAGACAATAAATGCAAAAACTGGCCATAAGGTTCAAAACATCTAAAAATACTCAAAATTGAAAACTGAATATTGATACACCTATCTGAAAAGCCTTTAAACTTTTTGAATTGTGGAGTTAATGGGACATGTCCCCAACTAACTCTGTCTACTGAAATAAAACCAAATCTAATATGATAATAATAAAAATAAGGATTATCCTCGATTGAAGAGGACTCACTGCTATGTCTATTATTGCTGACTGGGACTGAGCTACTAAGGGTACTCTGGATCTCATGCCTCTGAACCTATGATGTCAAATAAAACACCATAGCACAAATACATCAATACGAGAATATATCGAGTATAAAGATGAGGTAGGGCTAAATGCAAGGGCTTATGCCTGAACAATTACTTAACTGAATAATTATAAGAGTACAGAATGAGAACACATGTATGAATGCACAAACCATAATCGAAATCATCATGACTCGAGATAGTGAAACTCGGATACTAGTTTACTATCATCTGAACACACTACTAATGCTTGAGATACTGAACACTGAATTATCTGATACTGATAATAGAGTACTGGAGTTGAGTCAGTCTTATCTAATAAGTGATCTCGGAATCTGAAGATACTGAAGCTGATTGACTGAATCTACTCATGTCAATGAACTGACTGCATCAGAGATGAAACCTCTCTAGCGGATGATTCTAGAATCTACTATCAATGATAAGAAATGATCATGTTCGAATCTGAAAACAAGAATACTCAACTGAATCTGAGATTGAGGTCAAGCCTATCTAACGGGTGATCTCTAGATCTGATAACAAAAATACTCAACTGAATCTGAGACTGAGATCAAGCCTATTTGATGGGTGACCTCTAGATCTAATAACAAGAATACTCAACTGAATCTAAGACTGAGAGCAAGCCTATCTGATGGATGATCTCTAGATCTGATAATAAGAATATTCAACTGAATCTGAGACTGAGATCAAACCTATCTGATGGGTGATCTTTAGATCTGATAACAAGAATACTCAACTGAATCTGAGACTAAGATCAAGACTATCTGATGGGTGATCTCTAGATCTGATAACAAGAATACTCAACTAAATCTGAGACTGAGATCAAGCCTATCTGATGGGTGATCTCTAGATTTAATAACAAGAATACTCAACTGAATCTGAGATTGAGATCAAGTCTATCTGACATTTGATCCCCAAATCTAATACTGAATAACTTTATATGAGGCCAAGCCTATCTAACGGTTAGTCCATGAATCAATAGAACTATCTGAGTTCCTCACTGAGATAGATGACTGTATCTGATAGTCCTGATTTTTGAAGATTGATACTGAAATTATAACTGTAGGAAGTAGTCACTTAACGGACATGCCCTGAATTTTAATTGATGGGGTCCAACCTGTAATCCCAATTGGAAGGGTGTCAATACCGTGCCACGGGTAAAGACCTCTTTGGTCAAGCCTATCTGACGGGTGACCCTCACAGGAACTCAACCCTAAGGCATATAATAGTCAAACCTATCTGACGGGTGACCATCCTTTCCTAATGGATGACTCCTGCATTCTGCGCTGGCTATGTAGTTCTGGAGTTTAGGGATTGATCCTAACTACTCTTCCTCTCTGATAGGGAGCCTCCATCCCTACCCTCTCTTAGTGCTAGCTCCTACTCCCAACTGAAAGGCTTTGAACTAATTCTTAACTGAACACAAACTACGCTGAATCTGATACTGATTTTGTTTCTTGAATGATCTGAGTAAGTTAAGATGAATTCACTTGGTTCCATATCTGACGAAATACTACTGAATCTCGTTATCTAACTGAACGACACTAAGATTTTAATAGAGTACTCGATTACTACAGAGGTCGGAACTGAACACTTAAATACTACTAGATTTGACTTGGGTACAGAACTGAGGCTAGATTACTAGCGATACTCAGATTACGATGATTACAGAGATTATTAAGATTTCTTAAGTTTTATATCTGTCTGAGAATACAGAGTTCTATAACTCACTGAGTTCTAAGAATCATGGATCGACTGAAATTATCATCAAAACTGACATGGGCTCTAGACAATAGCTAAATTGTCGGGTGTAAATATCCCAGGACTTGATAACATAAAAGCAAAACATAACCATTCTTGAATAATCAAGACCATGGACAATCATTCACCATCACAATCACTAAGGCATCACTTCAAGCATTTAGGAATCCTAAACATGTAATAACATAGGGGTGACTTGCTATTGGATCATACTCCATTCAACAAGGTTTTGCATCAAATACTTGGCATGTATTAAAGTCTTATCATGTATCAAAGAGCACATAATTGGAGAATTTTATGCTATCATGTCACAATTAATTCACTAAGGGTTTTCAACAACCACTTGACATGCATGGGCTTGCACACAATTAGGGATTTCTAGTCAACATACTATAATGTCTCTAATTCCTTCACATAAGCATTTTATCAAACATATGGGGAGCATGATTTGCTTATTCAACAATTTTCTTCACTTGATTGACATGAACACATCACTTAACAAGAAACTTGAAGAGGGCTTATAATGAACATCACATGAATATCACATACTAGGGTCAAAGCGTGAAAACCTTGCAAACAAACATGAATCAAAACTCAATAATAACATGAACATCAATTTCAACTCACATGAATAATGAAAACCTACAAACATAAGATCTTTGAAATTTAGAAACAACTACATACCTTAGAGAAATTCTTTCTTGAAAGCTCATGGAGAGATTCTTGAATTCTTGATTTCTCTTGATTTTTCTTGAAGAAGAAAGAAGGGTTTTGATTTTTGTAGAAACCCTAGTTTTTGATGTTGAAGATAAGAAATAAAGTTCTGAGCCTTGATTAGATATAAATAGGGGCTGAAAAGAGTGGGAAAATACTAAAAAGCCCATTTAAAATCGAGTTAAAAATAATGAACGGGGGCTGCGATGGTCGAAGTGATGGCCCATCGCTCAGTCTGACGGTTCGTCGGATCATCCGTCGCATAGCGATCGGAAAAAGAACACACTGCCTCAATGCGACAGTCTCAGTGTGGTCTGTCGCAAACCCGATAGTCCGTTGGATCGTCCATCGTACATTGGCCAGAATGAGGCCACACTGCCTCAGCGCGATGGTCCCAACGACGGTCCATCGCAGCCTCGATGGTCCGTCGTCCTGGCCATCGTACTTGGGCGTCACTGCCTTGGTTGCAACAGGATGAGCGACAATCCATCGCAAGCTCGATAGTCAGTCAACCCAGCCATTGCACCTGGGCGGTTCCGATTGCTTTCAGTAAAATGGTCATAAATTCTTTGTCCGATGTCGGATTTTGACGAAATCAGTATTGATGGAAAAATTATTCAATGCTCTACATGACAAAAAGTTGATATTAGGGAAATTCTACACGGTCCAAAAATATTTTTCACTTGGAAAGACATTTCTCAACCTTTTTGGACCGGATTTATGCTTCACTTGACACGCTCTAAGGCTCAGACTATGAGAAAAATTCATGGGGTCTTACACAATCACAAGTAAACACAAGTAAAAAGTTGGCGCCTATACACCAACTAGTGCATAAGTAAAGAAATCCATCAAGGTGTCCCATACCACCAGAGAGTACTCCTAAGAGAACATAAAGTAAAGAATCCATCACGATGCCCCATACCACCGGATAGAACATTCAACAGACATAAAAAAAATCAAATTTCCAATATATATATATATGCACGGCCAACTTCTCATTATCCATGGGTTTCTGCAATTTGTATCAATCGGCTATTTGTCAACATTCATAATTATCATTAATAATCATAATTAAATAACATATACTAATATACTCATAACCATAATTATACGACCATATAGGTAAATATCTCCTCCATACACCCTATTTAACCTTATTAGCTAGCCAACGTTTATTACTAAACCACTTTTTCACTAGCCATCATATAACTGCTAATTATTATCCATATAATATTTATCACTTAGTCACTATTCATGGATTAATGACTAATCATTATTTACTCAATAGCCAAAAGTAGAATCTTTTCAAGATTCACCACTAGACCATATTCTTCAATTAACCAATATTTATTTCTAGCCAATATAATCTCACTAGTCACCATCTAAAAAAAGGCCAGTAATCATTATAAGTACACTTATTTATATCTCAACTAACATCTCTTATTAACCAGCATTATTAATCTATAAATCTTTGTTAAATAATTAATAAACATCATAAACTTAGTCATCAATAGCAACTAATCATCACCATCACTAAACCCATTATCACTAACCACCATAATAAAATAATTATCCCTATTAATAGTCATCAATGCCACTAGGTCTCTTTATTACTAAGGTTCACAAATCTACTAGTACTATTATCCACTTAAGTAATATCCGCCACTAAGCATCTTTCATTCTTAAATCAACAACTATACCAATTTATACCTTAACTCATTAGAAGACTATAACTAACACCTTTCATAGAAATATTATAGCAAACTACATAAGAACATAAATAAATATATAATTGTCAAACATAGGGATAGCTGGATTTAATCGGTATGTGCACATAGAGGCACATCAATAATAATATCCTCCGGCTTTGTCGGGCATCATTATATCATCGTCATATCCTTCGAACTCAAATCGGGTATCAATATCATAATTTAATCCTCTGAACTTAAATCAGGTATCAGTATCTTAATCATATCCTCCAAACTCGAACCGGATATCAATATTATAATCATATCCTCCAAACTCAAATTGGGTATTAATATCATAATTATATCCTTTGGACTCTAACCAGGTATCAATATCATAATCATAGTGCCCTCCAGCCTTGACAGACATCAATATATCATCATAATATCATTCAGCCGCATCGGGTATCATCATATTATCATCATATCTTGTGTCCTTGACGGGCATCATCATCACATAAATATATCAATAATAAAAAATAAGCCCCACAAGGACTAAAGTAAATGACAAGTAAATAAATGACAAATCCTACGTGGGCTAAAGTAAAATAAAATTCCCACGAGGGCTAAAGTAAATGACAAGCTCCATGAGGGATAATGTAAAAGAGAAGTAAGGAGAAACATACCTTTATATGTTATCGTTTGTCGTAAAGGACAATTTATCCATAAATATATGAATATATATAGCATGAATACTACAACGCATTAACAGGTACAACATGGTTAGTAGCATAACTTCTTATGTAGTCAATAAATATAACTTTTAAAACCCTTAGTATCGTGACTCATAATATTAGAAACAAGAAGGCTTTCTAGAATAATCACTATTTTAGTTACTACACAAAAGCATAGCATGAGTCCAAACATAATCTATATGACATTTTTGTATATAGTTAATAAGTTTGCCTTCTAGCATCATTTACATCATTGTTTTTAATATTAACAATAAGAAAGATTTCCTATGTGATTTATTAGCACAATTATTAAGCATGATCATAACTTGGGCAATATTATGGTTAACGGCTTGAACACTAGCCTGAACAATGGCTTAATTAAATGTATAATCAATGACTCATCCTTACATAATCCATAATGTAGTTGTTTAGACTTTGGGCATAACCATAAGCAATATCATGAACAATGGACCATTAGTAGTATATAAATTAGCCAAATATTGACCTACAAATAATTCATCATTAGTGCAAGAAATGGTAAAGCGTACTATAGCTTATGCATAGCATGGTCAATAACATCATTTATGGCTTAGGCCATTTTATAGTAAAGGGTTCATTTAATAGCATGTTAATTAGCCCAAACATTAGATGATCACAATAACATAATTAATAGAATGACAAAATCTTTTAGCTAACAAGGCATACAAAGACATAATCACTTAGAAATTATTCTCAATGCCATTGCACATGATCAACAAGTACCAAGAATCATCAAGATTGCCTAAAAAGGCATTTTCTAGTCAAGTACTAAGCGTAAGGGTTCAAGAGAACTAATCTTCAATCTTGCCTTAAGGTGGGTTAACAAGTCCACATCTAAATCCCCAAAATGCATTCTAAGACAATTTTTATTGGGGACGAGGCTAAGATATCTAAACCAACTCTCAGATGTATAGCAAGCCACCATAAGTCCTAAGGTAGATGTTCTCACTCAAGCACTTTTACCAAGTTCATTAGAACTAAGGCAACCTCCTCTAGTATTAGCAGCTATGTCCAATTTACTCTAAGTATGAGAAACTAAAGAATTTCACCAAAGGTTAAGTGTTCTAAGTCATTCTCATGCTAAACATTAATAATGAAGTCTAATTCACCTAAAAATAATAGGAAACAAGTCAACTTTTAAACCTCTAAAATTCACATAGCTTAATTGGTCCAACAAACCCAAGTGTTGTATTTCATCAAGCCAATACTTAAAACCTATCCCAATATAACAAGATACCACAATTATATCAAAACTTAGCTCAATCTAACAAAGAGTAAGTCTATTTTACATCATATCCAAAGAAAGCTCAAGAACTGGTAAACCTTTGCTTTTCCTCTCCTAGAAGTTTCTTAAAGGTACCAAGATATCAAAAACCCAATTTACACATCACTACAATAATTTTGATACACATATTTTACTATTATGCTTCAGGTTCAAAAACGACACCAAAACCCCCAAGTGGGTCCCACATATGGAAAACACATTTTTGAGATCAATCCAATGTTCAACTATCATTAATGAATCATATCCCTTAAGAATAAAGTGAAAACCAAGCTTATTTAGGCTAAAATCATACCCTCAAGCTAATTGGGGTTTTGGTAAAAAATTCAAGAAAATAGAGCATGAAATGGAAGAATTCTTATCTCAAATTCGTTGTTAATCACGAATATATATGTTAATCAAGCTTATAAATCAACCCCAAGAATCAATTTAAAGTTACCAAGTCATTATAGTTATGCTAGGGTTCAAAGGGAAGTGGAAAATGGCCAAAATTCGACCAAAGAGGGCTTTTTGTATTTCTACAGCCGTGTTTATATGGGGTCTGCAAGTCAAAACTTGTCTTTGACCTATGAACTCATTTATACCATTTTTCAAAAATGAACTATATAATCCCACTTAATTCAACATTTTAGATGCATGGGTAAAGTTGGATTTTCCATCCAGAACCATTTATACCAATTATGGGCCCACACCCATATCTATCGATTTCTCACTTTTCGATCTATTTGTCAAAACAAACTCAGGTGTCTTGGAACCCAAACTAAGGGTATTTACAGCCTAAAAATGATATCCCAGAGTTGCTGGCACAGTTGAAATTCGCATCTAAGATCATTTCATTAAGATTTTTGCTCGGTGACCATTTGAAACCAACGAAGACTTCTAAATAGAGAATTGATTTTGAAAACCAAATGAACTATCCGGTAATTGAAATATCAATTCCAGTAAGTCATATTTTACTTACGGCAAAAAGTTCCATCAGTGAAAATAAATGAGATTACGAAAAATGACTAGAAGGGTTATTACACCACATTAATAGAATCAATTATTACTTATCCATGGATATGACCTTTAAATGTCTTCTAGTTTAATTTGTTTTAGAATTTTGTATAAAATATTCTGTTGAGGTATGAAAATTATAAAGTTGGTTTTACTTCACTGGACTATTTCATTATCTACGGAATAGAGAATTCAATAAAAAAATACATAGTAGAAATTCCTTTAAAATATTATCTTTAACATTTGAGGTGGGATTTTTTCTTCCTTATTGATTTTGAATATTCTCTCTAAAATCCAAAAAGAGGAAAATGACACCCCTTCATATATTTTAGTTCTTTGATAAATGATAATAATGAGAGCATTGAATTATATGAACAAAATAAAATAGATGAGGTGATACTTATCCTGGATAAAAATAATTTAAAATCAAAAGATGATCGATGACAATTAATGCAGAGATACCTAGATACTACATCATATGCTACTACTGCATAGAAATATAAAATGCATTTTGAGATGATACTCTCTTATACAGGATCAACTGAAATTTAGCATTACCCAGTTAATAATACTACAAAAGTTTATAAATTTTCATAAATTATTATCAAAAAGATTTTTACTCCAGAAGAATGGAGTATTAGTACTCTCAAAGAAAAGGATTATCTACACCCTGAATAAAAAATTTTAGTCAAATTTAATTACGGGAATTATGTTAAAAGATTTAATAAAGCTCTTCTATATGAAAATCATAATAGGAAACACTCATGGTTTATAAAAATTTGTGAAAAATATTTTTATTAAAATATTCCTAATTGATTTAGAGAATGGTGGATTTATTATAGACCATCTATAAAAATCTTATCATAACCATTCAAAAGTTTATACACTGAATGGGTAGAAGTATCTCCAACATTAATAAAATTGGATATCAATAATATCTATTTTAAAGGAATTTCTACTATGTATTTCTTTATCTAATTCTCCATTCTATGGATAATGAAATGGTCCATTGAAGTTGAACAAAATCTTAATAATTTTTCATGCCTCATAAGAATATTTTATACTAAATTTTAAATATATTAAACAAAAAGACAGTTGAAGGTCATATCCATGGATAAGTAATAATTGATTCTATTAAGATGGTCATTGCCAAGTACAAAAAACAAAGAGATATGAGTTGGCTCATTAGAAGGTCCATTGAATCCAAATGTGATATCTAGGGATATGTGTAGACTCATAATGAACTAGAAATATTATTGTTGTGATTATTAAACACGTAAAAGGTTCCTGTTGTATCATTGAAGTGATCTGATTCTCATTATGAACAATTAGAAATATTTTGATTAAAATCATTTCCATAAATTTTTATAAACCATGAGAGTTTTATATTATGATTTTCATATAGAAGAGCTTTATGAAAGCTATACCAACATGTCTTAGTCCCAAATTATTTTATGATATGGGGCCTGATATTAGTCATAATTTTACTCCCCTTTCTTTGTCTTTTGTTGACGTGAAAGATTCTTCCTGAAATAAATTCTTTTCTTCCTCATTTTTTTAAAAATCAATTTCTAAAAAGTTTCGACCTGAATTTAAAGAACTCATTTGAGAATTTTTTTTCTTGTCGATGATCCCAGATCAAAATTAATTTTGTTTTGATTCATTCTAAACCTGTATAAAAATTCATTTGAAATTCAGTTGGATCCACATCTGAAATTACATTGGCTATATTAACCCTATCCAGTCAAATATTACTAACTCTATTATTTTTTCTAATTTGAGAAGTAGAGGCTCTTGATGAAGAATTTACGATATATTCAACCGGGGATGTATAAGAACATGTTGATCTAGTTAACCTAAATGCAACACTTAGATTATCAGCTCAATTTATTAAAGGTGTGGACTACGAAAATCTAATCTTAACAGTACCATATGTGGTCTGTTCAACTTTCATAATTTCACTATTCACATTATTTCGGAGAGGGGTGGCTTCCCGAAAAATTCATTCTTTAGGAAAATCAATTTCATCCCATTTAATAGGTCTCCTGGTAATAACCTTTGATCTACCAAAATTAGTTTCTATCAAATTAGTTTTATTTTTAAAATCCATAATTTTACAAGAGTATTGCCAGACTATTTCAAATGAAAAGGGGGATCATATTTTGGTAAAAAATAATAGCTTCATACATGGAGGAAGTAAAGAAAGATTTAATGAGAAATCTTAACATGGAGAATGCATCAGATATTTCTATGGCATCTGCTGATCATACCACGAACAATGAAGAGGATTGCTTAGCACGAGAATCATAAAGCACCCAAAGCAATGATGAAATTGATCTTGATGAGTACCTTTAAAAATTCAAAGAAAGATTGAAAGAATCTTCTACGTCAACAAAAGACAAAGGAAAGGAAATAAAATTATGACAAACATCAGGCCTCATGTCATAAAATAATTTTGTACAAAGACACGTTGGGATAGCTTTCATAAAGCATATTTTACATAGCTTTTATAAAGCATCTTTTAAAAAGATGTGACAAATAAAGTAAGTGATTTAATATAGTTATGATGTACTATTAGACTAGTGAAAGTCACATTTTTCATTGTCTAGTTTTTAATGTATCGTTATAGAAGAGAGTCCTCTATATAAGGATCTCATTTTATGTATGTAGAGGCAGGTTTTGAAATTATCTAACTTTTTCCCACTCTTTTCCACTCTCATTGTACAATATTTATCCATCAATAAAAGTCTAGTAGTTTATTTAATTTCCAGAAGGCACTGGTTAAGATCTTTAATTTTTAAGGTACTTTAAATTTTTATTGTTTATTTTATTATCTTTACTTTAACTTAGCCTAAATGATAGGCTAAATATAACACACTTAACTACTGGTATAATATGACACTAACTCCTTAATAAAAGTATTATCAACCAATGATGCTAAGGTAGCTATTAATAATTTCGGTAGTAATAATTCTGGTTTAGGCTATATGCCGGAGGTCCTATTAGAAGGACCATTGAAGCCAAGTGTGGCATTTAGGACTATGTGTGGACTCGTATTGAACCAAAAATATTACTATGGTGATTATTAAATGCGTAAAGGTTCCTGTAGTATCATTGAAGTGATCCGATTGTTGTTATGAATAATAATAATAATAATAATAGTAATAATAATAATAATAATAATAATAATAATAATAATAATAATAATACTTTTGTTCTTGTTAAATATTTTATCTTCAATATTATTTTTGCAGTTATGTAATTTGCTTTTAGTTTTTGAATTTGTGCATTTTGTGAATCAATATTTTCTTTTAATTTATTTTTGAGTGAATTAATCCTAAATTGTGAAAATCTGTTAAAGCTATTTTTATAGTTTTTTTTTGTAATCGTAAATCAGTAGATTTTAAAATATTTATTTTATTTTTAGTTATTTTTTAATGATTAAATTATTTTTTTATTTTTTAAATAAGATTTTTAATTATTTTAAAAAAATTGACTGATTTTTTGTGGTGCTGACATATGACATTTTTACCTCTTCTATTAGATATAGATAAATTTACCAAAATATGTGAGATCTTGCAAGGCAATTAAGACTTAAATTAATGGTAAAATAGAAAAAACAAACTTTTGTGAGGACCGAAGTAATTAAGACTTCAATTGAGGATAAAATAAATAAAACAAATTCTTGGGAGGACTACCATAAGCAAGCATCCTCTCTTATATATAGTCAAGTTTTATATATAGTTAAGTTATATTTCGATATTTTAAAAATGTTGGTTTCGACATGCCTACTTCACCAGCTGTTCCATGATTTTACTATATCACCTTTAGTTAATTATTATAAGTCATTTATGTATTAGAAAATTGATAATATTTAATTAAAAATAGAAATAGATATTTATGACATGTCTATTTTAGCTTCTTCAACTATGATTTTATTATATCACCCCTAATTAATTATTATGTCATTTATGTATTCGATAATTAATAATACCTAATTAAAAAAAGAAACATAGACATTTAGGACATGTCTGTTACAACTTCTTCAATCATAATTTTACTAAATATCACTGCAAATTAATTATTATGAGTCATCTATGGGTTAAAAAATTATAATATTTAATAAAAAGATAAAGTAGACGTAAAATGATAAATTAAATCTTGATGTTATAAATTAAGTTGACATCCTTTAATTATGCTTTTACTATATCACCCTCAGGTGTGCTTTTGGCGTGCTCCGCCTATCCTCAGGTGTGTTTTTGCTCTGCGCCTCCCCGCAAAAGCCAAGTGCCAAAATTTATCCTTTTTGACTTAGTTTAAGGATGTTGAGGTCTTTGCACACTCCTAAACCATTTCTAATCATTTTCAAATGAATTAAGGGTCTTTAAAAATATGTTATTGTGCACTTTTCATGAGATTAATTCACGTAAATCCTTCCCCTCTTCCCATGAATAAAATTCAAGATTCTTTCCTCAAGAACTCAAGAATGTAAGATCCAATTTCAAGCTTTTCTTCAAGGATTAAAGTGATTGAGGTATGTGGAGTATTCATCAATGGGTTCCTTCCATCCATTGAGCCCAAAAATCCTATTTTGATTCAAGTATGAGTTTTACTCTAATTATGATTAACTTTCATGTAAATTATGAAATTTATACATGTTTTCTCATTAGTTTTACATTCAAGCCATTCCAATAGTTTTATCCCATGTAAATCATATTCCTACATGCTTAAAGTTCCAAAACCCTAGGTCATGTTAAGTTGGCATCATATCAAATTCTTGAATCATGCTTTAAATTGTATGAACATGATATTTTCCCGAGGTTAACTCATTTCCTTGTTTACATTCATGAAATTTATTGGACTATTAAAATTTTTCATGTTTTAGGTCTTTGAATTATGATTTTACGTCACTGTTTTAAGTGTTTTTATCGATGTTTTGTAATCATTTAGTGTTGGCGGGTTATGAACATCCGATACCTACATGTTTGCTTATGTTTTAGACCTTTCAAATAATGAGTCATTCAACTCATGATTTTATTGCTAAACTCAATTTTTTATGATCATATTGAGAACTATCAGTTTACATACATATAATTACTTCAGAACCTATATACACTATTATTTTCAAAATACCATGACCTGAGCTTACAAGTTATCGGTGCATGCACCAGTTAGTATTTTAGTGTCTTTCAGTTGGGAGTAGTATTTAGCATCAAGTGGAAAGTGTGGGTTCAGTGCATCATACTTCTCCAAAAACTACGTGCGACCATAGGTTTAAGGGCCTCTCCAGAGAATGTTCCCCTTGCCCAATATGGGATTAGCTTAGTGATCACTCCAGTTCGGGTTATACTTCGATGGCAATGATATAACAACCCTCCTCAACGTGGGTCAGATGTTAGACTCCATGATAGCTCACATGGTTTATGTCAGTTATATGATATCTCTCACAACTTCAGTCAATAGTCAGTTTATCTCAGTTCAGGTTTGCTTGACCAAGTAAATAGATTTTAGTTTTTATATAGTCAGTTTTACAAATGATTCATGTTATTCAGGTCATGTCAGTACATGCAATACTTGGTCATGCATTCTCAGTTTTACAAGTTCATGTTTTCATGCTTAGTATCCATACATGATCCTCAGTTTAGTTTTATAGCATGTTCAACTTACATGAGATTTACATACAATATTCATTTTCTACCGCTTCTGAGTTTACAGAATTATTTTTGGCTCATGATTTATAAATCTCACTATGACTTACAATTTTCAGATATAATCATATTTTAAATATATGTTTCAGCAAATAACTTATGGTCCTCAGTTTTAAAGCATGTTTTAAACATTTCCACGATTTAGTGCATGTCTCCATATACTCAGTACAATCCAACGTACTGACCACATATATGCGTTTGTGGCTATATTCTTTCATAATGTATGTACCAGATGTAGTCCATACATCAAAGTCCGACAGTTCTCAGCATTCAGCCAGCAGGTCATGAGTTTCCTTATTTCAGGGACTCCAGTCCATTACAATTCATGTGTTATATTTGGATTATCCATATATATTGATTAGTGGTAGTTCGAGGCATGTACCAGCTATCTATAGTCAATATAGTAGAGGCTTAACAGATAGTCAGTCAGAGTCATGATATGTAGTTCAAGTTCTTTCTTCTGATTTATCATGTTGTAAACTTTATCAGCATTCATTCAGTCAAATTTTCTCATGATTATGCTTATGCTCAGCAATTTTAGATTATGTATACATTTTAAATTAGTTGCTCAAGAATCATGTCAGTACATGAGTTATCTTGGGATCACTTGTCGTTCTAAGCATTGTGTTACGACTAAGGGGTAGCGTCGGGTTGTGACATACTTACAGTTGAATTCAAAGCCCCCCATTTATTTTTTCACACTTCTCGTGGACTTTGTCAAGTTTAAGAGACTATTCAATGTTTTCCCTATGGAGTCGACCCCAACCTGGTTTGGGTAACTATATTTGACATCGACCACATCATACTTCTGTAGAGGTTAGTTTTTGGGCTACATCAGACATAATATATAGCTTATTTATAGATGATCTATAACATCATTTATGGCTTAGGCCATATTATAGTCAAGGGCTCATTTAATAGCATATTTATTAGCCCAAACATTGGATAATCACAATAACATAATTAATAGGTTGACACAAGCTTTTAGCCAACAAGGCATGCAAGGGCATAATCACTTGGGCATTATTCTTAATGCCATTCCACATGATTAACAAGTACCAAGAATCATCCATATTATCTAAAAAGGCACTCTCTAGTCAAGTCCTAAGCGTAAGGGTTCAAGGGAACTAATCCAGAATCTTGCCTTAAGGTAAGTCAACAAGCCCACATCTAAATATCCGAAATACATTCTAAATCAATTTCTACCTGGGACTAGGCTAAGGTGTCTAAACCAACTCTTAGATGTATACCAAGCCACCATAAGACGTAAGGTAGATGTTCTCACTCAAGCACTTTCACTAAGTTCATTAGAACTAAGGAAACCTCCTCTACTATTAGCAACTATGTCCAATTTACTCTAAATATGAGCAACGTAAGCATTTCACCTAAGTTTAAATGTTCTAAGGCATTCTCATTACAAACATAAGTAATGAAGTCTATTTCACCTAAAAATAATGGGAAACAAGTCAACTTTTCAGCCTCTAAGATTCATATAGCTTAATTGATCCAATTAACCCAAGTCTTGCATTTCATCAAGCCAATACTTAAAACCATCCCAATTTAACAAGATACCACAAGTATATCTAAACATAGCTCAATCTAACAAGGATTAAGCCTAGCCTACGTCAAATCAAAAGAAAGCTCACAAACCGCTAAACCTTTGCTTTTCCTTTCCGAGAAGCTTCATTAAGGTGCCAAGCTATCAAAAATACAATCTACACATCATTATGAGATTTTTGATACCTATATTGTACCATTGTGATTCGGGTCCAAAAACGACATCAAAACCCCCCAAGTGGGTTCTACATATGGAAAACACGTTTTCAAGATCAATCCAATGTTCAAATATCATTAGGGGATCATTGACACGACCCAAACTTCAGACCATGTCATATGGGAACCTCAAGATCACATGAATCGGAGGTCACCCCGATAACCCTACCTAAGCGTATCGGCATCATAGGAGTCGAAGGAACTCCAATTCGTATATCATAGCGGAAATATCATATGTCAATGTTATAATCATTATTAAAACTATGCCCAAGTTCACATTTGTTCACAACACCTCTATACAATACTGAAGTCAATAAATGTATATGTCGGGACAAGCCCCTGACTATAGCCAAACCAAGTCTAAAGATAAGGAGTAAGAGGTGAACGTCTTTCGAAGTAAGAAAGCTCACCACTCCAAGTCAATGCACGAACTGCTTTAATCTACTAATCACTATGCAGGTAACGAAGAGGATGCTCCGGGCCCTACGTCGCCTGGAGACGTAGTGTCTGAAGATAATTAGTGGTTGGAATTCTAGCATGTTACTTAAGGATAAGTGGTAAAATAACATCGTCATTGAACAACAAGACAATATATCATATTTCATCTCATTCACACATTTATCCATGTATATAGATATATCACATGTTAATCAAGATATCATATCAAGGCTCGTCGTCATTCTCAAGCATTCATTTATTAGACATGAAGTGGAGGACTACCACCTCACACACTTGTAGAATTATCATTCTCAATATGATAATGACTTCAACCACAATCACATTATCATTAGATTAGGGACTTCACCCATGCACACACATTCATTAGCCAAGAACTTTAACCACATTCACAATCATTCAAACAAGGGACTTTACCTACGCATATTCATCATTCAACAAGGGACTTTACCCACACACATTCATCTAGGAAAGGGACATTAACCTCATGCCCGTTTGTTAGACAAGAGACTCTAACCACATAGCATATGTGGACTTTACCACAAGCCTCTTCATGAGGTGAGGAACTTTGACCTTAAGAGCTCTTCTTATGCAACGGACTTTACCTTTCATTTTCATTGGGTGAGGGACTTTTAACTCCAAGCCATATCCTAGGCAAGGGACTTTAACCTCAAGCCATCACATAAGACAAGGGAATTTAACCTCAATCCATCACCACCATCATTAGTTGACATTTGGGACTTTACTTTCTTGTCTATGCATCAACGCACATTTAACACAACACTTAGGGACTTTAATATTTTAGCCAATTCAATCACTATATAAAACCCCATGGTCCTTATGGGAGCCTTCATTGCTCAACCATTTCAATAAGTCAGTTCCTTCATTCAATTCATCACACAATTCATTTTATGGTCCTCAAGACCTTCATAAGACATTCATATTTCAATGGCATTCTTATGCCACACTTTAGTTCAACACACCATTCAAGTTCATCTTTAAATTAAGGGATTTCACCCTCTTATTAGAAATTAGCTCAATAAGATCATCAATTACACATTACATGGCTCACAATACTCTTATCACAACATTTATCAAACATTCATACTTATTGGGCCATTGCACAATTTCAACATATCATCAACAATTGACTAGACAATTCACTTAGACATTTTTACAAACACCTTTTGCGCATACTTATGACAAGGTCATTTTCATGGTAACAATAATCAAGTCTAGGGTTACTCAAGAATCTCATGTGAAACAACATACAACAAGTACCCACATATGCAATCTACCATCAAATACATGTATCGACACAAGTATACATAAGAATCATCATCATTCATTGTTAGGTGTCAAAACCCTTTTCATTTGATTCAAAACCTCAATGTACACTTACTTATTCAAGTGTGAAATACATGGGTTTATAGTTATTTCAAGATGGGAAGATATACATGCCTTAAACAATATGACACACCAACAATCTTGACTCCCCCTCTTGCCACAAGATGAACTCCTTCAAACCCTAGCCTCCAATCTTGTTTCCAAGAGCCTTTAGAGTGTTTAGGATGTTTAATTCTTGTAACATAAAGACTTGGGAGGATAAATACACTTATATAGGTCAAGTAATTAGGTTTTTAGTCATGAGAAATGACCAAAATGTCCTTGTTTAAAAGAACGAAAACCCACATGTACAGGGGTGCGACTCCCCCTCATAGTTCACTTGGCAATCAAAACCTAGGGTAAAATGGTACCCCAACTCGTACCCAATGCTTCCCCAAGGTCAACCACACTGTTATGGGTATGAAAAAGGACCTTTGAGTCGTAACCAAGGGTACGAATGACCCTCCAATCGTGAGCTCAAGTCTTGACTAAAACAGTCCACTCTAGGTTTGAGACTTTACTCTATATGGTTGACTAGTATACGACTCATAAGCATGGTTACGACAAAGGGATGACCTTGTCATATAGTAGACAGTGTACAAACCTAATATACTGTCTAGGATATGAAAGGGGATGTTATGGAGGGTATGAGTCGTGACCTAGGGTACAACTCAAGTACGCCCAACCGTATCCACTCCAGAGACTTCAAAGAGGTTGTTGTCTTTTTTAAGGGTTCAATTCTAAGCATTTCAATTCTTTCCCACATAGATAGGAGAGTATAGATTAACGTAAACAACCCATTATGCACCTAATAAGTCTTTAAACAAGTTGGAAATAATACACAACAAAGATACAATACAACACATATATCATGATCATTGCCATTCAACAAAAAATTTTGCAAGGTCGCATTCTCGGGTGTTTCATTCTCCCCCACTTAGGATCATTAGTCCGCGAATGAAGGGTAAAGTAAGCATAAACACAAGTTAGCACATCAACATGTTTCAAACCAAACCTTACACAAGTTAGAAATAAGCACACAATAAGGATGACCACGACACATATTATGCTCATCATCAATCAAGTATTTTACTTTATTGGTCTTGAGACTCCAATCCATTTACTTCCAATACCTACTCATTTTACGTCTTAGGGACTTCAACCCATAATTTATCAAAGATGTAAGGCAACTCAAAGCATTGCTGACTTTACTCCATTATCTATCAAGGACATGAATTAATTCAAAGTATAAGGGATTTAAACCCATCACAACAAGTCACATACCATCTCATAGAATTAGAAACTTAATTCCATGGTCTAACAATATACCAATCATTTCACATATTGGAAACTTTAATCCATTGTGTAACAAAGACATAAACCAACCTCAATCATTGGAGACTTTACTCCATTGTCTATCAAAGATATACATCAAAGTAACGAGATCAACACATACCTCCATCACAAGCTTCCAGAATGGGAAATAATTGCAGGTACTTGGATTTCATGTTCTCTTCCACTTCCCAAATATCTTCCTTAGACTTTTGGTTCCTCCATAGAACCTTTACCTAAGCCACTTCTTTCATTTGCAACCGGCGAACTTGATGATCTGAGATCCTTTTTGGGATCTCCTCATAGGATAAAAAGTCTGAGATACCAACATCTTACGAGGGGAGAACCAAGGAAGGATCACCCATACATTTCCTCAACATAGACACATGGAAAACCGGGTGAATGGAGATCATAATAGGAGGCAACTCCAACTCATAGGAGACATTGCCAACTCTCTTCACAATCAAGTAAGGGCCAATATAGTAGGGACTAAGCTCCCCTTTTATGCCAAACCGCATTACACCCTTCATGGGAGACTCTTTTAAGAATACTCAATCAGCCACATTAAACTCTAAGTCCCTACGCCTCACATCCACATAGGACTTTTGGCGACTTCGAGAGATTTTCAACCTATCACGAATCAAATTCACCTTCTCTAAGGCTTGGTGAACTAAATCAGACCCAAGCAACTTACCCTTACTAACTTCGTACCACCCAATAGGAGATCGACATCTCCTACTATACAATGCTTCGAAAGGTACCATGACAATACTAGAGTGGTAACTATTATTATAGGTGAATTCAATCAAAGGAAAGTGGTTATACTAACTACCACCATAATTAATTAGACAAGCCCACAAAATATCCTCCAATGTTTGGACAGTTCTCTCTACTTGACCACCCGTTTGTGGGTTAAAACAATAATAAGGCACACCTTAGTTCCCAAACCTTTTTGGAACGACTTCCAAAAGTAGGATAAAAATGGAGGACCACGATCCGAGATGATAGACACCGAAACACCGTGAAACTTTATATTCTCCATAAGAAACAACTTAGCATAATCTTCTACCGAGAAATTAGTCCTTATAGGAAAGAAATGGACGGACCTGGTCATTATATCAACATTGACCCAAATAGAATCACATTAATTCTGAGACCTAGGAATACCGATAACAAAATCCATATTAATCAACTCCCACTTCCATTCGGGTAATGCAATCTCTTAGTATAGGCCACCGGGCCTCAAGTGCTCAACCTTTACTTGTTGGCACACCATACACCTTGACACATGGCTAGCAATATCATGATTCATATTATTCTACCAATAGAACTCTCTAAGATCATGAAACATCTTGGTGGAACCGGAATGAATAACATAACGGGCTCCATGAGCCTCAACCATGACCCTTTCCCTCAATCTATTGACGTTGGGAACACATAGCCTATCTTGGTACCTCAAGATACCATCACCACCAATCAAAAAGTCCACAGTTTTGTGTTGACACATATTACTCTTGATTTTCATTAATTCGGGGTCCAAGACTTGCTTTTCTTTATCTCAACAACAAGAGACGATTGAGATATTAGATGCACAAACACATCACCATCATCGGAGTAGCAAGTCGAACTCAAAGATTAGATAATCGATGAATATCTTTCACAAATTTCTGCTTGTCCTCATCAACATGGGCTAAACATCTCATAGATAATCTACTAAGAGCATCGACGACTACATTCGCCTTACCAGGGTAGAAATGGAGACTCATATCGTAGTCTTTCAATAGCTCGAGCCACCTTTTTTGCCAGAGATTTAACTCATTTTGAGTAAAAACATATTGGAGGCTTTTATGATCGGAAAATATATCAACATGAACACCATAGAGATAATGCTGCCAAATTTTCAAAGCAAAGACCACGACTAACAATTCTAAATCATAGGTGGGGTAGTTATTTTCATGAACTTTTGATTTCCTAGAAGCATAGGCCACCACCCTACCATGTTGCATCAATTCACAACAAAGACCGACACGAGAAGCATCACAATAGACCACAAAACCATTATTACCCTCGAGCAATGTCAAAACTGGAGCCGAGGTCAATTTATATTTGAACTTATCAAAACTACCCTCACACACATCAAACCATGGGAACTTGATCTTTTTTGGGTCAATTCGGTCAATGGGGCAGCTATAGTAGAAGAACACTCTACAAACCTTCTATAATAGCTGGCAAGACCCAAGAAGCTCCATATATCAGTTGGAGTTGTAGTTCTAGGCCACTTTTTAACCACTGCAATCTTTTGGGGATCCACCATAATCCCTTCAGCAGAGATGACATGACTAAGAAAAACTACGACTTTCAACCAAAACTTGCACTTGGAGAACTTGGCATACAGATGATGATCTCTCAAAGTTTGCAACAAGGTACAAAGGTGATCTACATGATCTATCTCACTCTTAGAATAGACCAAGATATCATCAATAAAGATAATGACAAATATGTCCAAGAATGGATGGAAAACCCTATTTATCAAATCCATGAATGCCGTCGGGGCATTGGTTAACCCAAAGGACATGACAAAAAACTCATAGTGAGCATACTGAGTTCTAAAGGCAGTCTTAGGGATATCCGCATCCCTAATTTTAAGTTTATGATAACTCAATCTAAGATTAATCTTAGAGAAACACTTCGCACCCTGAAGTTGATCAACCAAATCATCGATCCAGGGAAGAAGATACTTATTCTTTACGGTCACTTTGTTCAACTAAGGATAATCAATGCACATACAAAGGGAACCATCCTTCTTGCGTACGAACAACACAGGAGCACCCCAAGGAGATATGCTAGGATGGATAAAAACCTTATGTAAAAGATCTTTCAATTGCTTCTTAAGTTTTTTCAACTCCATCGGAGCCATTGTATAAGGAGGAATAGAGATCGGATGAGTGTCCAAAACAAGATCGATCCCAAAATTAATTTCCCTATCGGGAGAAACACCGGGGAGATCATCAAGAAATACATTGGAAAACTCATTTACCATGGGAACAGATTCTAGAGATGGCTCTTTCGAGTTGGAATCTTTAACTTGGACCAAATGATACAAGCACCCATTCGAAATCAACTTTCGGGCCTTAAGATAAGAAATAAACCTTCCCTTAGGCACTAAGGAACCACCTTCCAATACAATGACCAGTTCATTATGGAATTTAAACATAACCCTATAGGTACGATAATCTAAGGAAGCATAATAAGAGTGTAACCAATCCATATCCAAGATAACATCAAATCAACCATGTCTACCTCTATCAAATCAACAAGAGTATCTTTACCACAAATAGATATCACGCACCCCATATAGAATTTTTTTAACAACCACAGAGTTTCCAACTGGGTAGAAATTGAAAAGGAACCAACAAAATCTTGGGACCAGAATCAAGATGTACAGCCACATACGGGGTCACATAAGAAATAGTAGACCTTGGGTCAAGCAAGCAATACACATCAAGAGATAAAAGTCTCAACATACCTGTAACAACATTGGGAGATGCCTCAAAATTCTAGTGAGTAGCAAGTGTATACAAGTAGTGTCGGCCAGTGCTGAATCCAGAAATAGAAGAAGCAACAGACATAGCACCCTATGGTGCGGGAGAAGGAGCAATAAGGCCCTATTGATCCATGAAGCTACAAGAGAGGGGCACTCATACTGTATATGCCCAATCTGACCATAATGAAAACACCTGTTCCTCCCTTGCTCATACTGACCATGGTGACTTTGACCACAGAATCTGCAAGAAAGGCGGGGTGGAGCTGACTGAGCACCACTAATCTAAAATTGGTCACCTTGTGCTCAAGATCTGCCATTGAAATGAGAGCGATGACCCCCCGAGAACTTCTGGTAATGAGAGCAAACACTTGCTGAAGAGAACGAACCCGAACTCCCTCACTTCTTTTATGGCAACTTGCCACTACTTCCTTGACTACTCTTGGAAGGCCTAAACATTCTTTCTTTCTTCTCACTAAGATCAACTTGCTTCTTCTTCTCATCCTCTACTTGTTACATAAACGCAATCAATCTAGAGATATCCATTTTCTCAATCAATAAGGCCACCTTGCTTTTAAGAACTAACTCATAGGACAATCCTGAGACAAACTTACGCATTCTAGCCCTCATTCTAGAAACCATCTCGTAAGCATACCTTGATAATTGATGGAATTTTAAGGCATACTCTTGAACGGATATTCTCCCTTTCTTTAAGTTCACGAACTCTTTTGCCTTTTTCTTCCTCAACTCTTGAGAAAAGAAGTGGTCAAGAAGTGGTTAAGAAAAGCCTCAAAAAAATCTTCCCACATAGCGGGGCTAGCATCAACGCCCCTAGACAACTCCTAACCCTCGTACCACTAGTATGCAACATCCTTAAATTGGCAGGATGAAAACTTGACGGCCCCAAATTCCAAAGTAGGCACGATTCAGAAGATTTTTTCCATTTTATCAATAAAGCCTTAAGGATCTTTCTCAACCTTGTACCGGACAACATAGAAGGGCTCAACCTCATGAATTGTCCAATTCTTATGGCCTCCAAAGAAACTGTAGCTAGAGAACCACACTTCTCTTGAGAAGCTACCAATTAGGTTAAGAGGTTGATGAAGCAAACAAAATCCACAGTAGTAGCATCCCTTTGAGGGTATGTTCAGGGTTGGTGGGGAAAGGAGGGACACTATGAAGATTCTTGGATACTGCAACTCTAGCATGAATCTGAACTCCTAAAGTTAGGACAAACTTCATCCATAAGGACATCAGTAGGAGCCAAAGTGTTTGCTTAGGTCTTAGGTCTCCTTTGAGGAATGATATGAAAGATAGCAAGCGAAATTAGAGGAATTCAAGACCTTAGACTTTATAGCTTGATATTGAATCACAAGAAAGGGAAATATTCCTAAAATGTCTCATAGCCTCTCTTTTATAAGTGTGGCGCGCTTCACATCCATATAAGAGACTCTACTTAACACGGTATTGTGAACACCCAACTGACCATGAACCTGGGCTCTGATACCAACTTGAAATGACCCAAACTTTGGACTATGTCGTATGGGTACCTCAAGCTCACATGAATTGGAGGTCACCCCGATAACCCCATCTAAGCATCTTCACATACCATAGGAGTTGAAGGAAATCTAATTCTTATATCATAGAAGAAATATCATATGTTAATATTATAATCATTATAATAACTATGCCTAAGCTCACAATTGTTCACAACACCTCTATGCAATACCAAAGTCAATAAATGTATATGTCGGGACAAGCCCCCGACTATAGCCAAACCAAGTATAAAAATAAGGACTAAGAGATGAATGTCTTTCGAATTAAGGAAGATCACCACTCAAAGTCAATGCACGAACCGCTTCGATCTACTAATCATTGTATAGGTAAAGAAGAGGATGCTTTGGGCCCTACATTGCGTGGGGATGTAGCGTCTGGAGATGGTTAGCGGTAGAATGCTAGCATGTAACTCAAGGATAATTGATAAAATAATATTATCATTCAACAACAAGACTATATATCATATTTCATCTCATTCACACACTTATCCATACATATAGATATATCACATGCTAATCAAGATATCATATCAAGGCTCATCATTATTCTCAAGCATTCATTCGACATGAAGTGAAAGACAACCACCTTCCACACTTATAGACTTATCATTCTCAACATGCAAAGTACTTCAACCACAATCATATTATCATTAGATTAGGGACTTCACTCGTGCACACACATATATTAGCCAAGGATTTTAACCACATTCGTAATCATTCAACAAGGGACTTTACCCACACACATTCATCTAGGAAAGGGACTTTAACGTCATGCCTATTTTTTAGGCAAAGGACTCTAACGACATACCATATGTGGACTTTACCACAAGACTTTTCACAAGGCGAGGCACTTTGACCTCAAGAGATCTTCTTATGCAACAAACTTTACCTTGCATTTTCATTGGGCGAGGGACTTTAACTCCAAGCCATATCATGGGCAAGGGACTTTAACCTCAAGCCATCACATAAGGCAAGGGACTTTAACCTTAAGCCATCTCTACCATCATTAGTTGGCATTTAGGACTTTACCCTTTTGTCTATGCATCAACGCACATTCAACACAACACTTGGGGACTTTAACCATTTAGCCAATTTATACACTATACAAGACCCTATGGTCCTTATGGGAGCCTTCATTGCTCAACCATTTCAATAAGCCATTGCCTTCATTTAATTCATCACACTATTTATTTTATGGTCCTCAAGACCTTCACAGATATTCACACTTAAATAGCATTCATATGCCACACTTTAGTTCAATACACCATTCAAGTTCATCTTTATATTAAGGGACTTTACCCTTTTATTAGCCATTAGCTCAACAAGATCATCAATTAAACATTAAATGGCTCACAATACTCTTATCACAATATTTATCAAACATTCATACTCATTGGGCCATTGCCCTAGTGTAACGCCCCGAATCTGGTACTCGAAATACTTCATGGTGATCATGACCCTGAAGGACCACAAGCTAACCCATGACAGATATTTGTAACTGAGTACTGAATAATACATTGTAAATATATGTAATATAAGTTGTAAGGCCATAATATTCAAAACTAAACTAATACTGAATATAATACAATGTCTGTAATGGGGTATAAAATACCCAAAATAGAAATAAACAGTTTGAACACATGCTATAGTCTGAAAGCCTCTAAACTCTTTGAAAACTATGGAGTTGATGGGACATGTCTCCAACTAACTCCGAACTACTAAAATAATAAAGTAATAAATAATTATGCTATCCTCGAATGATGAGGACTCACTACTAGTCTGGCTGCTGAACGTCTAATCTATTAAGGATGTTCGAGAGCTCGTGCTTCTAAATCTATGGTATAAAACACTATAGTGCAAATGCGTCAGTACGTTGAATATACTGGTATGCAAGTAAGGTAGTCTAAATGCAAGGGTTCGTATATATAAACACTAATACATGACTGTATAACATGAACGTGAGAATACATGCATGAATACGTAACTATAACTAAGATCGTGATAATGCTGACTTATGAATTTTGATAACGTGGATTTACTGATATTTGAGAACTGATACTGGGATACTGAATGACTGAGTCTACTAAATTCTGAGGAACTAATGTCATATTACTGATAAAGGAATGACTGTTTCTGACAGTTCTGATTATGAAGAGCTGGTCTGATTGACTGTATCTGATAGTCCCGAAACTGAATACTGATAACATAGGATTTGTATAATTAATAAACTATTAACTGAGTTATTTATAACATGATTACTAAGTCTGAATACTGATAACATGAGTGACTGTATCTTATAGTCTTGATACTGATGGAAATAGTTGGGTTCCGCACTGTACTAATTTGACTGTATCGAACAGTCCTGGTTTCTGTAGAACTGAACTGAGTTCTATTACTGAAATTGGATCTAAAACTGAGACTATGGAAGGTAATATCTAACTGACATGCCCCAAAACTGAACTGGTAGGGTCCAATCTATAACCCCAGCTGGAAGAGTGTCAGTACCATGCCACGGGTAAAGACAAGCTGTGAGTATACCCTCTCTAACAGAGAGCTCTTCTGTCAACCCCTCATAGTAGAAAACTCAAATGAGTGTATAAATCCCTAAATTCATAGGGGTACATCTTGACCTACGTTGGCTACGTAGTTCTAGAACGCAGGGATTGATACTAAGGATCACACCCTTTACTGGCTGACAGTGTGTGTCCTTATCCCTGGGTTCACTTGGTGCTGAATCCTACTCCCAACTGAATAAACACGGTACTGATTATACTGAACTGAACTATTACTGATCATATTGTATAACTAATTTGAACTGAGTTCACTAAGTTTCGTTGTTTGACGGAATACTACTGAGATCCGAGAATTGACGGAGAGTACTAAAGTTAATGATATTTCTAGGAGTACTGAGGTTACCGAGATTACTGAGTACTGATGTTACTGAGACCACTGAGATTACTGAGTAGGACTAGATTGATACTGAATTTATTGAGTTTTCCTGAGTCATGAGACTGACTGAATTCTAAGGATTATGGCTTGACTGAGAGTATCGTGAAAACATGACACTGGCTCTAGGCATACAGCTAAATTATCGGGTACAAGTACCTCCAGGACTCAATAGCATAAAACTGATAGGACATGACATTTCTTGAACACATAACCAATATCAACAATTCATAATACATTAATTTGGGGATTTCATGAAGCACATAGTTATCATAGTCTTATACATGAATGGAATTGCATATAAACATGTCATACTTTCATCAACCTAATCTCATGGACATTCCCTCAACCATTCATAATGCACTCAATATAATAGAAGTCATTCTTAGTCATGGGGTAAATCATACACTTATCACTTGGATCACAATTAAGCTATAATGCATAATTTCTATTCTCTTAGGCATTTTATCAAACACCTAGGATACATGACTTAGAGAATAGGCATAACCATCAAATTTATACAATAAAACTCCATATTTCAACTCAATTTCACATGTTTTAGACCACATACTAGAATAGGTTCATAAACAACACATAAAGATTCCAACATGGGAATCATACAACCATAATCACACGAAAATAATCAACCCACAACAAAATATTCACAATACAAGATTTAAAACTTGATTCTTTGGCTTCATGGATGAAAGGAATCCATGAATGAACACTGTGTATACCTTAGTTCTTGATTCTATGAAGATTGATGGAGGAATTCTTGAATTTGAGTCTTGGATTTGAATCCCCAATTGAAAACCCTAGATTATTCTTGAGAGAAAATTGAGAGAAACAATATATTTTGGGTAAATTATGGCTGAATCATGTGTTATTGGGTATATATAGGGGTGAGAAATTAACCCTTTTAACCCTTGGACGCGTATTTTAATTCTGTGAAAATTTTTTGACCTGGACCCCTGGCGCGACGCGGCGTTATCGTGCCATGTCACTAGAATTTGACAACTCTAAATTTTAGACTTGGCGCGATCACCATGATCGCGGAGGACACTGGATTTTGAAGATTGCCATTTTGGCTAGCTTTGCGATGCATTGATGGCTCAGGTGGCACACTGTCTTACTAAAATGGCTCTAACTCTTCGTCTGGATATCGAATTTGGGCGAATTTGGTATCGATGGACAGCTTATTGAATTTCCCACATGATAAAAAGTGAAAATCTTAAAAATACCACATGTGTAAAAGTGGATTCATCTTTGAAACAAGTCTTTAATATTTTTGGATGATTTTAAGCTAGGTAGAAGTACGGGGTATTACACCTAGTTTGACGCATCATCAATAATTGACTAGATAATTCACTTAGACATTTTAACAAACACCTTTTGTGCATACTTATGACAAGTTCATTTTCATGGTAGCAATCATTAATACTAGGGTTACTCAAGACTCTCATGTTAAACAACATACAACAAGTACCCACATATGCAATCTACCATCAAATACATGTATCGACACAAGTATACACAAGAATCATCATTATTCATTGTTAGGTGTTAAAACCCTTTTCATTTGATTCAAAACCACAATGTACACTTACTTATTCAAGTGTGAAATACATGGGTTTATAGTTATTTCAAGATGGGAAGAGATACATTCCTTAAACAAGATGACACACCAAAAATCTTGACTCTCCCTCTTGCCACAAGATGAACTCCTTCAAACCCTAGCCTCCAATCTTGCTTCCAAGAGCCTTTAGAGTATTTAGGATGTTTAATTCTTGTAAAATGAAGACTTGGGAGGCTACATACACTTATATTGGTAAAGTAGTTAGGGTTTTAGGCATGGGAAAATACCAAAAGGTCCTTGGTTAAAATCTGGAAAACACACACGTGCAGGTGTACGACTCCCCCTCACGGTTCACTTGGCAATTATAACCTAGGATACGAGTGGTACCCTAAATTTTACCCAAGGCTTCCCCTAGGTTAACAACATTATTGTGGGTACGAAAAGGGACCTTTGAGTCATAACCAAGGGTATGAATCACCCTCCAATCGTGAGCTCAAGTTGTGACCAAAATAGTCCACTCCAGGTTTGATACTTTACTTTATACGGTTGACTAGCATGCGACTAGAAAGCATGGTTATGACCAAGGGATGACCCTGTAGTTTGGTGGACAGTATAACAACCTAAAATACTGTCTAGGATATGAAAGAGGAGGTCATGGTGGGTACGATTCCTAACCTATGGTACGACTCAAGTACCCTTAACCGTATCTACTCCAGAGACATCAAAGAGGTTGTTGTCTTCTTCAAGGGTTCAATTCTAAGTGTTTCAATTCTTTCCCACATGGATAGGTTAGTATATATTCAAGTTAACACCCTAATATACACCTAATAAGGCTTTAAACAAGTTGGAAACAACACAAAACAAGGATACAACACAACACACATATCATGATCATTGCCATTTAACCAAAAATTTGCAAGGTCATATTCTCGGGTGTTTCAGTCATAACCCTGAAGAATAAGTAAAAACCAAACTTATTTGGGCTAAAATCATTCTCTCAAGCCAATTGGGATTTTGGTAAAAAAATTCAAGAAATTAGAGCAGGAAATTAAAGGATTGTTACCTTAAATCCATTGATAATCTTGAATATATATGTTAATTAAGCTTCTAACTCACCCCCAAGAATCAATTTGAAGTTACCAAGTCATTCTAGGGTTGCTAGGGTTCAACGGGAAGTGGAAAATGGCCAATATTAGACTAAAGGGGGGCTTTTATAGTACCGCGGTCGCGCTTATATTGGGTCCGCAAGGTCAAAACTTGTTTTTGACCTCCCAGACTAATTTGGACTCCATTTCTTTAAATAAACTATGTAACCCCACTAAATTCAACATTCCTGACGCATTGGTGAAGTCGTATTTTCCACCCAAGGACATTTACACCAATTATGGGCCCCACACCTATGTCTACCAATTTTTTCACTTTTTGACCAATTGGTCGAAATGAACTCGGGTGTCTTGGGACCTATACCAAGGGTCTTTCTAGCCTAAAATTGATATTTTGAAGCTGTTAGAATAGTCAGTATTCTCATTTGAGATCATTTTACTAAGGTTTTTTCTCGATGACCATTTGGAACCAACAAAGACTTCTAAACGAGGAATTGGTTCTAAAAGCAAAATGAACTGCCCGGTAACCAAACTATCAGTTCCAGCAATTCATAATTGACTTGGGATAACTATGGAAAAGCTCCATCCAAAAAAATAAGTGGGATTATAGAAAATGACTAGAAGGGTCATTACAACATCCACTACTAAGGAACTTTCGTCCCTGAAAGTTAATGATGAGGATGTACTTGAAGCCTCAAATAGGTTTAGAATACTATGCTCATATCTCTCTCTCAATATCCTAAGTGGCCTCTTCCACTGGGCGGTGTCTCCACTGAACCTTAACAACTAGAGTTTCTCTGGGCGCAATCGTCTCACATCACTGGCCAAACTAAGCACAGGTTCCTCAATAGGTCAAACACTCATCCAACTGTACTGAGCCCCATCTAATCACATGAGATGGATAAGGAATAAATTGCCATAATATAAAGACATGGAAAACTGAATAGACATCAACAAAATTCAGAGGTAAAGCTAACCCATGAGCCACCTCACAAAAAATGTGGAGAATCTCAAAGGGTCTGACATATCTCGAATTGAGCTTACCCTTCCTCTCGAACCTCATCACATCTATCATGAGCGAAACACAGAGGAATACGTGGTCACCAACTCCAAATCTTCATGAACGAAGCCGACGGTCTGCATAGGCCTTCTTCATACTCTGAGTTGCGCTCAGCCTATCCTGAATCACCCTGCTCTAACCAACAAGTCCTAAAGCAAATCTATATCACATGGGTCTAACCTCAGGAGTCTATAAACATCCAACTAAAGAATGATATCTCCTACCATACAAAGCCTCAAATAAATCTCAGGAAAACATGGTTGCACTCTGAAGCTGGTTAAACAAATCATTAATATGAGGCATATGATAACAGTTCTTCATTTTCACCTTACTAAGTTGCCTATAATCTATACACGCACACAAAGGGCCATCCTTTTTATTCACAAACAATACAGGGGCACCCTAAGAGGACACACTCTTTCTAATAAACCCTCATCAAAAAGATCCTAAAGTTGAGAATTCATCTCCTTAAGCTCGGCAGGAGCCATACGATAAGGTGCCATAAAAATAGGTTGGGTTCCAGGCTTGAGGTTAATATCAAACTCAATCTCATGGACAGGGGGATACCAAGTAGGTCGGTAGGGAACATGTCAGAAAACTCACAAATAATAAGAACAGAGTCAAGCAATGGACTCTCAACATTAGCAACATAAACATAAGTGAGATAGGACTCACAAACCCCTAGAGATAAGTCTCCTAGAACAAACATAAGATATAACCCTTTCTGGCTTGCGGCTAATCGATCTCTTTCACATGACTGGGGGTATACCGGTTATAGCTTATGTAATAACCTAGGAAAAATAGTCCATGACTGCATGATAGTGGGATAGTCAGTCCATGCCTAAAATCACATCAAAATTCATCAAAATTAGAATAATAGGTCAACATAAGTATCAATATCACTGACATTCACAACATCTGATCAGTATACATCAATTCACTACTAAGGAATCACCACGAGATTAGATACACACAATGGTGTAGATAATAAATCAATACATAACTCAAATTATGGTGCATACTATATATACATATATATAAGAATAAGTGGATTTGAGATCTAATAAAGCAAGGGCTAACTAGCTGCACATCAAAATTACACCTGTAGCTACAGCATCCAAAGTCTAAGACTCGGGTCTAACATGTACTATATATAACTGACCGTGCCTGCTACTTGGATGGATTCCTAACTGACCTTCTGTCATGCCTATCTAAGGACCACCTCGAGCACCCTGATAACCACCCTTGCAACCAAGAGAAACACTTCTAACTGAGGGGTGAGCTACTCTAAAAAGGACCACTTTAAGATGAACACACTATAGCCCCCACAACTAGGGCACTCCTGCAAATAGTGACCAGAAATTCCATAAGCAAATCAAGAAATCTAAGCAGAACTAGAATCAACAGATTTGGTTGACCCAAAATGATCACCATATCTAGATAGACCAGAAAATAAACCCCTCAAATACTGAGTACTACCCTTACTAGGGAGATCGTCTAGCACTAGACCGACCTCCATTAGTAATTTATAAAGCTATCAGAATAGGTCATCTTGGCTGACTCTTAGGCTAAAATGATGGACACTGAGGATACCAATTTTGAGAAGACATGTAAATGGAAAGCCTCAATTCTCTAACAAAGCAACGAACTATCTCATACACCACAACTATTATGGAGCTCTACTCCAATAAAGGAAACTAATCTATAAATCAATCTCTAAGGCTACGAGGCATATACTTCTTTAAGAACATCGTGAAAAACTGAGTCTATAACAAAGGATAAAATCCAGCTGTTCTAGAATCCATAAAATCTCTCCACCAATAACGAGCAAACAGGTCCAACTAAAATATGGTGTATTCTTCACCACGAGTCTCAAAAAGGACAAACCTCGAGGCCTATCCTTACATATAGTTAGGAACTCATGTGCATCCTCTCTAGGAGCACCATACAATCTCGGCAGAGCTAATCTCAGGAATCTTCCAAACATCTTCTGCTCCTCAGAAGACATAGTAGGTTGGGTAATCACTGGCTGGGTGACTATCGGATGAACAAATACTGGTACAAGAGGAATCTCAACTCTAGGAGCTATATCTACTAGCTGCTCCCCTGCCTAAGTGCCACTCTGATCCGTAGATTGTGCACCATCCAATAGAACACCACAAATAATACCCACCAACTGAACTAATGCATCTTTGAGCACTACTAAAGAAATGAACCCTAGTGGATCCTGAGATAATCCCCGGTCTACCGCTGGCTATGGAAAAAGAATCTCTATCGTAGGTGCAAGAATAGGGTCTGGGAAGGGATCCTATCTTGGTCTCTAAGTAGGACACATCTCTAGGATATCCACAACCTCTAGGTCATCCATGTTCAATAATAGGAGTAGGATCCCTGGGCTCAGTCTCGAGATCCTTGTCTTATGAGTAGTAGCACGTGTCCTGGCCTTCTATGAAAGAGTAAAGTCAAGAGAATATTGTATGAACCAACTCAGACTCTTGGCACGATATGAGTGAAAGAAGTGAAGAACTCTTAAGAATGTCCCATAGGCTCCCAAAGATAGGAAATAAACATCAATGTTTTGATCCATAGAATTCAACTAGACAGATGATCTTGTACCAATAATATCGGTGAAACTTGCCTCTAATACTAATTTTCATGATCTGATTTATGAGTTATGATAGCACCTACTAATTCCCACCAATATTTAAGCCAATACCATAGTTCAGAGCTTAACACAATGGGTTAATTAGGTAAGAAAGGCCCAACATAAGCTAAATTCGAAGGACATCAATTGTAAACACAAGGGTTCTAGATAGAATAATTAGTCAAACGAGATGCAAATCCCAAAACCGGGTAGAGCTAGTACAAAAGCAACTAATAGTATCAATACAATTCCAAATCTAGAATAGTTAATACATTTGTCTTAAATGCTAAAGACTGAATACAAGAGATGGAAGAAAATTGGGTGACTCGAACTCTAAGAGTTCACCCTATCTACGAAAATCAATCACTACACAGACCATGATCAACAATAGCTAATACTCGAATCTGCACCAAAAAGGTATAGAAGTATAGTATAAGTCCCAAAACAACGGGTACTCAGTAAGCATCATCGGCCAACTAAGCTAAATCGTAATATAAGAATGATAAAGTGCGAGATAATCATAACTAAGTCAAGGTACAGAATCGAACCTAAATTATCTCCATCGTCACTATATATAATAAGTAAGAAATTTGAAATAACAGTATAACATAAGGCACTAACACATGCCAATATCACTGAATATCACAAGTATGAAACATTGAAATCACAATATGACATATGGCATCAACACATGTCAATATCATCCTACATAATAGATCAATGATCCAAAATCATAAAGCAACACAAGTGCAACTACAAGTAAACATAAGTAAGAAGTTAGAGCCCATACACTAACTAGTGCATAAGTAAAAGAACCCATCACAACATCCCATACCACTGGAGAGTACACCTAAGAGAACATACAGTAAAGAACCTATCACGGTATCCCATACCACCGGATAGCATATTCAAGAGACATAAAAGAATCAAATCTCTAATATATATATATATATATATATATATACACGACCAACTTCTCATTATCCATGGTTTTCCACATTTCCATCAAACGGCCATTTGTCAACATTAATAATTACCGTAAATAATCGTAATTGAATAACATATACCAATATACTCATAACCATAATTATACCACCATATAGGTATATATCTCATGAATACACCTTATTTACCCTTATTAGCTAGCCAACATTTATTACTAAACCACGTTTTCACTAGTCATCATATAATCGCTAATTATTATCAATCTAATATTCATCACTTAGTCACTATTCATGGATCAATGACTAACCGTTATTTACTCACTAGCCAAAAGTAGCATCTAGTCAAGATTCACCACTAAACCACATTCTTCAATTAACCAATATTCATTTCTAGACAACATAATCTCAATAGTCACTATCTAACAAAAGACCAGTAATCATCATAAGTATACTTATTCATATCTCAACTAACATCTCTTATTAACTAGCATCATTAATCCACAAATCCTCGTTAAACAATTAATCAGCATCATAAACTTAGTCATCCATAGCAACTAATCATCACCATCACTAACCACCATAATAAAATAATCATCCCTATTTATAGCCATCAATGCCACCAGACCTCTTTATCACTAAGGTTCACAAATCTATTACTCACTATTAGCCACTTAAGTAATATCCATCACTAAGCATCTTTTATTCTTAAATCAACAACTATACCACTTTATACCTTAACTCATTAAAAGACTATAACCGACACCTCTAACAGAAATTTTGTAGCCAACTATACAAGAGCATAATAAATATATAATTGCCATACATAGGGCTAGCCAGATTCAACAGGTAGGTACACACAGGCACATAAACAATTATATACTCTGGCCTTGTCGGGCATCATTATATCATCATCATATCCTCTTACCTCAAATCGGATATCAATATCATAATCACATCCTTCGAATTCAAATCGGGTATCAATATCATAATCATATCCTTCAGACTCAAATTGGGTATCAATATCATAATCATATCCTCTGGATTTAAACTGGGTATCAATATCATAATCATAGTGTCCTCCAGCCTTGACAGGCATTAATATATCATCATAATCATCCGGCCGCATCAGGTATTATCATATCATCATCATATCCTGTGTCCTTACAGAGCATCATCATCATATCAATATATCAATAATAAAGAAAAAGCCCCATAAGGGATAAAGTAAATGACAAGCCCCACGAGGGCAAACATAAAGTGAAAGCCCCACGAGAGCTAAAGTAAATGACAAGCTCCATGAGGGTTAAAGTAAAAGAGAAGTAAGAAGAAGCATACCTTTATATCTCTTTATTTATCGTCAAGGACAATTTATCCATAAATATATAAATATATATAACATGAATACTACAACACATTAACGGGTTCAACATGGTTAGTAGCATAGCTTCTCATGTAGTCAACAAATATACCTTTTAGAACCCTTAGGGGTTGTTTAATGTAGAGAGAAGTTATCCATAAATTAACAATATAAGGATTAACATTGCAGGGATTAGTAATACGGGGATTAGTAATACAGCGATTATTTTTTATCAAGTGTTTGATTCATTGTATTAAAAACTAGATATATCATGTATTTTAAAACTCTACAAAATCTTCTTTACAATTATACCCTTAAATTTTTATGAGATTTTCTACTTCATTTAACTAGTCAAGTTGCTCACTCTTTGCGCGATCTTATAGAAAAGCTAAAATATGAATAATAATTCTCACTCTGCTTAGTTGATCATTTATTTCTTTTAAAACAAATTTGAGTCTATTTAATCAAGAAAAATTTGAAACAACAAATAATTGTCATATTATAGAGAAATAATTTTTTTAAAATGTAAAGTACACTATGTAAGAACATCATGAACTGTTGATAATGTAGTTTTAGATTTTCAAATTATATATTTATTTGAATCTTTTCTATTAAAATTAATCTGTCTATAAATTGAACAAATACAAAATAAGATAAATATATTTCACATTCGAAGCTATCAACCAACATAAGGGAGTAAATGATATTTAAGCACTTGATTCGCATTCTCAAAGTAAAAAGAGGTTAGCAAATTAAATGTAACATAACAACCAAATTTGTAGTGATTAAATTTAAAATGGAGCTAAAAGAAAATTTTAATAAAAAGAGTTAAGGGGTAGTTGAGTCGTTTAATTCTCTTATCCATGTATTATTAAGCCATGGATAAGTTATCCCATGGTTTCTTAGGTATAATATAATACACTCTATGGTGTATTAGCTATCCGTGTATTAGGTGGTATTAGATTTAAACTGGGTAACCAAACATTGTACATGGCTGGACTAAATTTTAATTCATGGATTATTTTATTTAATACAGCGTACCAAACGAGTCCTTAGTATCATGATGCATAATATTAGAAACAAGAAGTCTTTCTAGAATGATCACTAGTTTAGTTACTAGACAAAAGCATAGCATGAGTCCAAACATAATCTATATAGCATTCTTGTACATAGTCAATAAGCGTGCTAGAATCATTTACATCATTATTTCTAATATCGAAAATAAGAAAGATTTTTTGTGTGATTTATTAGCGAAATTATTAAGCATGGTCAAAACTTGGGAAATATTATGGTTAAGGGCTCAAACACTAGCCTAAACAATGGCTTAATTAAACGTATACTCAATGACTCATCTTTACATAATCCATAATCTAGTTGTTTAGACCTTGGGCATAACCATAATCTATACCTTCAACGTTATACCATTAGTAGTATATAAATTGGCCGAATATTGCCCTAAAGATAATTCATCATTAGTGCAAACAATGGCTAAAACATATATAATCTATAGCTTATTCATAGCGTAGTGAATAACATCATTATAGCTTAGGCCATATTATAGTCAAGCACTCATTTAATAGCATCTTTATTAGCTCAAACATTAGATAATCACAATAAGATAATTAATAGCTTGACACAAGCTTTTAGGAAACAAGGCATACAAGGGCATAATCACTTGGGCATTATTATCAATGTCATTCCACATGATCAATAAGTACCAAGAATCATCAATGTTGCCTAAAAAGTCACTCTCTAGTCAAATACTAAGCATAAAGTTTCAAGAGAACTGATCCTTAATCTTGCGTTAAGGTGGTTCAACAAGCCCATATCTAAATCCCCAAAATGCATTATTGGTCAATTTTTACCCAAAACTAGGCTAAGGTACCTAAACCAACTCTTAGATATATAACAAGCCACCATAATCCCTAAGGTAGATGTTCTCACTCAAGCACTTTTACCAAGTTCATTAGAACTAAGGCAACCTCCTATAGTATTAGCTACTATGTCCAATTTACTCTAAGTATGATAAACAAAATCATTTCACCTAAGATTAAATTTTCTAAGGCATTCTCATGCTAAACATGAATAATGAAGTCTATTTCACCTAAAAATAATGAGAAACAAGCCAACTTTTTAACCTCTAAGATTCACACAGCTTAATTGGTCCAACTAACCAAAGTTATGCATTTCATCAAGCAAATACTTAAAACCCATACCAATCTAACAAGATACCACAATTATATCAAAATATAGCTCAATCTAACAAGAAGTAAGCCTAGCCTACCTCAAATCTAAAGAAAGCTCATGAACTGCTAAACTTTGCTTTTCTTTTCTTAGAAGCTTCTTCAAGGTACTAAGCTATCGAAAACACAATATACACATCACTATGAGAATTTTGATACCCATATTGCAATATTATGCTTCGGGTCTAAAAACGACACTAAAAACTCTCAAGTGGGTTCCACATACAGAAAACACATTTTCGAGATCAACCCAACGTTCAACGATCATAAAGAAATCAAAACCCTCAAAAATCAAGTGAAACCCAAACTTATTTGGGTTAAAATTATGCCCTCAAGCTAATTGGGATTTTGATTAAAAAAATCAAGAAATTAAAGCATGAAATGGAAGGATTCTTACCTCAAATCCATTGTTAATCATGAATATATATGTTAATCAAGCTTCTAACTCATACCCAAGAATCAATTTTGAGTTATCAAGTCATTCTAGGGCTTCTAGGTTCAAAGGGAAGTATAAAATGGCCAAAATTCGACCAAAGGGGTCTTTTTATATTTTGGCGGTCACGTTTATATGGGGTCCAAAGTCAAAACTTGTTTTTGACCTCCTGGACTCATTCAAACTCTGTTTTTCACAAAAAAAGTATGTACCCCACTAAATTTGATGTTACAGATGCATTGGTTAATTTAGATTCTCCTTCCAAGGCCGTTTAGTCTAATTATGGGCCCCATACACATATCTATCAATTTGTCACTTTCTGACCAATTGGTCTAAATGAACTCAGGTGTCTTGGGACCTGAACCAAGGATCTTTCTAGCCTAAAACTGATATTTTAGAGCTGTTGGTACAGTTGAAATTCATATCCAAGATCATTTTATTGAAGTTTTTGCTCGATGACTATTTGGAACCAGTGAAGACTTCTAAATGGAGAATTGGTTTTAAAATCAAATGAACTTCCCGGTAATCGAACTATATGTTCCAATAAGTCATATTTAACTTGGGACATATATAGAAAAATCCATCGATGAAAATAAGTGAAATTATAAAAAATAACTAGAAGGGTCACTACACCACATCAATAGAATCAATTACTACTTGTCCATGGATATGACCTTCAGCTGTCTTCTGGTTTAATTTATTTCAAAATTTTGTATAAAATATTCTTTTGATGCATGAAAATTATTAAGTTGGTTTTACTTCACTAAACAATTTCATTATCCATGTAATAGAGAATTCAATAAAAATAATACATAGTAGAAATTCCTTTAAAATAGATATCATCCTTCTCCAATTTTATTAATGTTGGAGATACTTCTACCCATCAGTATATAAACTTTTGAATGGTTCTAGTAAGATTTTTATTTATGGTCCATAATAAATCCTCCATTGTCCAAATCAATTAGGAATATTTTGATTAAAAATATTTTCACAAATTTTTATAAACTCTGAGTGTTTCCTATTATGGTTTTCATTTAAAAGAGCTTTATTAAAGCTTTTAACATAATCTTAGTAATTAAATTTGACTGAAATTTATTGTTTAGAATGTAGATAATCTTTTTTTTTAGAGTACTAATACCCCATTCTTTTGGAGTAATAATTTTCTTGATAATAATTTTTGAAAAGTTATGAACTTTTCTAGTATTATTAGCTGGGTAGAAATACTAAATTTCAGTTGATCTTGAATAAGAGAGTATCATCTTAAAATGCATTTTGTATTTATATGTAGTAGTAGCATATGATGTAGTATCTAGGTATCTCTATATTAGTTGTCATCGATCATCTTTTTATTTTAAATTATTTTGATCCAGGATAGGTATTACCTCATCTATTTCATTTGGTTCATATAATTCAATGCTCTCATTATTATTATTTGTCAAAGCACTAGAATATTAAGGGATGTCATTTTCCCCTAGTTTAATTTAATAAAATTCAAAAATTCTTGAATAAAATATTGATTTTTATTAAGATCTGAGGTGCTTGCAGTATTTACAGCTATTAACTTTGGCTTTCAATTCAGACTATGACATTGCCTCGGCTCATTCCTGCTCGTCCTCTTACCCTTCCTTTATTAGAGGAGATAGAAAATTGTGATTTCATTTTGTATGAAAAATATTAATTTAAATATTCTATAATGAGAAATTGGGAAGACTATTATCAAATTCCTTTAAATATTGTATTTCAGTATTTGAGGTGGGATCTTTTCTTCCTTATTGATTTTGAATATTCTCTTCAAAATCCAAAAAGGGGAAAATGATATCCTTTCATATTCTAGTATTTGATAGATGATAATAATGAGAGCATTGAATTATATGAACAAAATGAAATAGACAAGGTGATACTTATCCTGGATCAAAATAATTTAAAATAAAAAGATGATCGATGACAACTAATGCAGAGATACCTAGATACTACATCATATGCTACTACTACATATAAATACAAAATGCATTTTGAGATGATACTCTCTTATTCAAGATCAACTGAAATTCAGCATTTCTACCCAGCTAATAATACTAGAAAAGTTCATAACTTTTCAAAAATTATTATCAAAAAAATTATTACTCCAAAAGAATGAGGTATTAGTACTCTTAAAAAAATGGATTATCTACACCCTAAACAAAAAAATTTAGTCAAATTTAATTACTAAAATTTTGTTGAAAGCTTTAATAAAGCTCTTCTATATGAAAATCATAATAGGAAACACTCATGGTTTATAAAAGTTTGTGAAAAATATTTTTAATCAAAATATACCCAATTGGTTTGGATAATGGTGGATTTATTATAGACCATCTGTAAAAATCTTACCAGAACTATTCAAAAGTTTATATATTGAATGGGTAGAAGTATCTCCAACATTAATAAAATTGGACAAGGTAATATCTATTTTTAAAAAATTTCTACTATGTATTTCTTTATGGAATTCTCTATTCCATGGATAATGAAATGGTCCATTGAAGTTCAACCAAATCTTAATAATTTTTCATGCCTCAAAAGAATATTTTATATAAAATTCTGAAATAAATTAAACCAGAAGACAGTTGAAGGTCATATCCATGGACAAGTAATAATTGATTCTATTAATATGGCCATTGCCAAGTACAAAGAACAAAGTGATATGGCACCAATGCAATAGAATTAAGACATTAGTCCCTTCAAGAGTATTGTTAGACGACTTCAAATGAAAAAGGGGATCATATCCAGGTCAGAAATAATAAGTTCATAATGGAGGAATTAAAAAAATATTTAATAAGAAATATTGACATGTAGAATGCATCAGACGTTTCTATGGCATCTGCTGGTCATACCACAGACAATAAAGAGGACTGCTTTGCAGGAGAATCACAAAGCATTCAAAGAAATTATGAAATTGATATTGATGAGTAACTGAAAAAATTTAAAGAAAAATTGAAAGAATCTTCCACATCAAAAGACAAAGGAAAGAGAATAAAATTATGACAGACATCAGGCCCCATATTATAAAATAATTTGGGACAAAGACATGTTGGGATATCTTTCGTAAAGCATATTTTACCTAATTTTTATAAAGCATCTTTTAGAAAGATGTGACAAATAAAGTAAGTTAGTCAACATAGTTATGACGTATTAGTAGACTAGTGAAAGTCACATTTTTCATTGTCTAGTTTTTAATTTATCGTTTATAGAAGAGAATCCTTTATATAAGGATCTCATTTAATGTATGCAAAGGCAGATTTTATAAATTACCTCACTTTTTTTAGTCTTTCTACTCCCATTGTAAGATATTTGTCCATCAATAAAAGTTTAATAGTTTATTTAATTTTCAGAAGTCACTGGTTAAACTCTTTAATTTTTATGGTACTTTAAATTTATGTTGTTTATTTTATTATCTTTATTTTTACTTAGCATAAATGTAGGCTAATTATTTTTATTTTGATCTATAACACACTAAACTACTAATATAATATGGCACTAACTTCTTAATAAGAATCTTATCAATCAATGATGTTAAGGCAGGTATTAATAATTTTGATTCAGGCTATATGTCGGAGGTCTTATTCGAAGGCCCATTGAAGCCAAGTGTGGAATTTAGGCATATGTGTAGACTCGTAATGAAATAGAAATATTACTGTAGTGATTATTAAACGTGTAAAGGCTCTTATAGTATCATTGAAGTGATCTGATACTTGTTATGGACAATTAAAAATATTTTGGTTAAAAATATTTCCACAAATTTTTATAAACCATGAGACTTTCCTATTATGATTTTCATATGGAAGAGATTTATGAAAGCTATCCCAACGTGTTTTTGTCCTAAATTATTTTATGATATGGGTCCTAATGTCTGTCATAATTTTACTCCTTTTGCTTTGTTTTTTGTTGAATTGGAAGATTCTTCCTGAAATAAATTCTTTTCTTCCTTATTAAATTTTTATAAAAAGTTTCTACCTGGATTTAAAGAACTCATTTGAGATTCCTTTTCTTGTCGGTGATCTCAGACCAAAATCAATTTTATTTTGATTCATTTTAAATCTGTAGAAAAATTTATTTCGAATCCAATTGGATCCATATCTGAAATTGCATTATCTATATTATCCCTATCCAGTCAAATATTACTAACTCTATTATTTTTTCTAATTCGAGAAGTAGAGACTCTCGATGAAGAATTTACGATATAATCAACTAGGGATATACAAGAAGATGTTGATCTAGTTAACCTGGATGCAACACTCAGATTATCAGTTCTATTTACTAAATGTGTGAACTCAGAAAATATAATCTTAACAGTACCATATGTAGTTTGTTCAACTTCTGCAATTTCACTAATCATATTATTTTGGGGAAGGGTGGCTTCCGAAAAAATTTATTTTTTAGGAAAATCAATTTCATCCCATTTAATAGGTCTCCTGATAATAACCTTTAATCTCCCAAAATTAATTTCTATCAAAATAAATTCATTTTTAAAATCCATAATTTTACAAGAGTATTGCCAGACTACTTCAAATGAAAAAGTGGATCATATTCAGGTCAGAAATAATAGCTTCATACATGGAGGAAGTAAAAAAGATTTAATGAGAAATATTGACATGGAGAATGCATCAGACGTTTATATGGCATTTGTTGATCATACCACGAACAATGAAGAGGATTGCTTAGCATGAGAATCACTAAGCATCTAAAGCAATAATGAAATTGATCTTGATGATTACCTGCAAAAATTCAAAGAAAAATTGAAAGAATCTTCAGCGTCAACAAAAGACAAAGGAAAGGAAATAAAATTATAATAGACATCAGGTCCCATATCAGAAAATAATTTGGGACAAAGACACGTTGGGATAGCTTTCATAAAACATAATTTACATAGCTTTTATAAAGCATCTTTTAAAAATATATGATAAATAAAGTAAGTTAGACAGCATAGTTATGATGTACTAGTAGACTAGTGAAAGTCACATTTTTCATTGTCTAGTTTTTAATTTGTCATTTACAGAAGAAAGTCCTCTATATAAGAATCTTATTTTATGTATGTAGAGGCAGGTTTGGAAATCATCCAACTTTTTCCCACTCTTTTCCACTCTCATTGTAAAATATTTATCCATCAATATAAGTCTAGTATTTTATTTAATTCCCAGAAGGTACTGGTTAAGCTCGTTAATTTTTAAGGTACTTTAAATTTTGTTGTTTATTTTATTATCTTTACTTTAGCTTAGCCTAAATTTAGGCTAAATATTTTTGTGTTGAATTATAACACACTAAAATACTAATATAATATGACACTAACTCCTTTATAGAAATCTTATCAACCAATGATGCTAAGGTAGTTATTAATAATTTCTATAGTAATAATTCTGGTTTAGGCTATATTCCGGAGGTAAACATGAAGGAAGACTCTCTCAGAAACACTAAATCTCAAGGCATGAATTCCACAATCCGCATAGCACTTTTTCCTACTCTGAGCCACTCGAAGTCTATCATGAATGACCTAAACACTATCCAAGGACTCATAAAGCTGGTCCGTACCTCAAGGTCTAATCTAAGAAACCTCAACCCAGCCAATGGGAGTGCAACATCACCTACAATATGAAGCATCAAAGGGTGTCATCTCAATACTGGAATGGTAGCTATTATTATATGCAAACTTCGCCAAGGCCAAATGTTGCACCCACTGACCTTTAATGTCCTTAACACAATCGTGGAGAATATCCTCCAAAACCTGAATATTCAGCTCTGACTGACCATCGATTTGGGGTTGAAAAATTATACTAAGAGAAACCATGGTACCCAACTCCTCTTGAAATGCCTTCCAAAAGTAAGATCTGAAAATTAAACCTGTGTCTAATATAATAGACACTGGTATACCATGGAGATGAACTATCTCACAAAGATACGGGCCAACCTCTCATCACTGAAGAAAACTGGATAACAAATAAAATGAGCAGATTTGGTTAATCAATCACTGATGACCTAAACACTGTCAGATCCATAAGAAGTACGAGGCAACTCAGTCATGAAGTCCATAATGACTCATTCTTGTTTCCACTCGGGAATGGGTAACCTATAAAGCAACCACCAAGCCTCAAATGCTTGGCCTTAACTTGCTAATAAATATGGCAACGAGCTAAGAAATACGCTACATCCTTTCTAATACCAACCTACTAGTAATGTTATCTTAATTCACAATACATCTTTGTCACCATCAAATGAATGGAATACTTAGAATAGTGGGCCTCCTCCAAGATCAATCTTACCCAATCACGTACTCTTGGCACACAAACTCAACCTCCAATCCTCAAAACACCATCAGATTCAAGTGAGGGTTCCTTAGCCTCGCTATTCAGCACCTTATCCCAAATCGCTTTCAAACCTACATCATCAAATTAATGAGCCCAAATTTGCTCCATCAACAAAGATCTAGCCGCCATAAATTCCAAAACACAACCAGGTGTCAAACCTATAAGACCAAAAGCCTCTTCTGGATCAAAAAAAGTGCCAAGCTACCCATATAAATTACGAGTCAACTGCTAAAGTGGTTCATCCCCAAAAGGGTAGACCACAAAAGAGGTCCCCTACACTAAAGAAGAGATCGTTAAATCATTAAAGGTCCACTTTAGCAGTATTTGGGCTGTAGTTGGGCCTCTGCTTGAATAGCACCTGGGTTACTAAAGCGGATGCATCAAGTTTTTTATGCGCCAGCAACTTTGCAAAAATGCAAAGTTTTGGATCAAGCCCTCGAAATTCATTTGAAATCTCAAGAAGGCAATGAAATATCCTACTAGACTAAATTTGACATTTTAGACTCAATGGCAAGATCAAACTTTTCAAAAAATATTGTTTTCACAAAATTTGACTCTCCAATCAATGCTAAAACTACATCTCCAACTAAAAGATAAAGCGATCATTGTCAAGTAAAGTAACTCAATTAGGTTGGGGTCGAACCCACAGGGAAGACACAGATTTATATCTCTAGTTTGCTAAACTTAACAAGCAGAACTAAAAGTAAATAGGGGGTTTGTTATTGTAATCTCAAACAAGTAGAAAATCTCAACTTTGGTTTTAATCAGTCGGTGACGAACACTATGATCGTGTTCCCCCATAGCTTCTCAACTCAGTAGGCTTATCGTGCATTATTGAACCAACTCCGTACCTTGCCTGTAGAATCTGATAAGTTATATGCCATTAACTATCTTGTAGACTCATTGACAAATTTCATCTTTTACCTTTTGGGTCTCAGGATATCGCATTGCTAACCCTTATCCTAGATCCCAGTTAACTATTACCTTTTGATTTTCAAGTTATTAGATAATAGATAATCATCTTACATAGATCATATTGATTTGCCTAGATCGACAGTTAATCTTAAAATTACTATTGTAATTATCATTTCCTAGTCACTACTCCTCTTGTGGAGTAAGTAGTGATATTCTAGGCCAGATCTTACCGTTTGCAACCACTAAGACATCTATCAAACCGAAAATAATACAATACATGCAAAGATAATGGTTAAGAACAATTTAGCACTTTCCCTACTTCGTTAATATGTCAGGATTCCCACAACCCTAGGTAAGGGCTTTAGCAACTCATGCTTATGAAATGATCAATGTAATTCATAATGAAAAGTTAAAATAATATCACAATGATCAACAAGTAAAACCCATATCCAACAACTGAATTATCAACCAAAATCAAGAACAAAATAATCCCAAGATCAAAATTCAAATCTTGGAATCAACTATATATTTGTAAGTATTAAGAGTGTGTATACTAACTACAGAACGTCAAAAAAGTATTTATAGGATACAAGGAAACAAAAAAAGTATTTATAGGATACAAGGAAACCCTAAAAATCAAAACCCAAATGAAAAAGGAAAATTGAGGCCAGTGGCCACTTACTTAGGCCATCTACAGACCGTGTGTACTACATACGAACCATATGTGGTCTTAAGTAAGTGCCAGAACTCCTGCATAGCTCCTGCAACTCTCTGTACTCTGTCACTTACTTTGGTAACCTACGAACTGTATGTGCTCTTAGTAAGTGACAAAGTCTTCTTTTTCCTGCTTCGAAGCCTCTGGAATTCAAGTTTTGGAACCTACTTTTGTCACCTACACCAGGTAAGTGGCACAGACTTCTATAATTGCCTCGGTAAGTAGCCAAAATCTTCAACTTTCATATTTTTCTTCAAGTTAGCATCCAAAACCTGATTTCTTGTAAAACATACCCAAAACACATCATATCTTGGAAAAAACCTAAGAAACTTGCATATTTTCATAGTTTTAAGTGTCAAAAGTGCTATAAATCTATAGCATATCAACACCATCAACTTAGAATATTTGCATTTCCTCAGGCAACCCAACAAAACTAAATAAAAACCCGACACTTAACTAGGAGAATCTAAGTTAACTAGGAGAATCTAAGTTATCTAAGAAAGTCAATCATCAATTTAAGCTCAAACACATTACCCACTACTATATCAACAATCAAAACCAACTGTAAACAGTGAAGCATAACAATGTGATATAAAGGAATCAAGGTATGGAAATTATATTAGCAATAAACAAACATGCATATATACAAGTTACATTACCCAAAGAAGTAAACAGTTAGACATACAACCCATGTGCCCTCACAACAAAGAAGTCCTACTCACTTATATGGAATAATGCATATCAATGCAGGGATGGTCAAGAGACATTCATGTTCAAAAGAGAAGTTCCACCAATGTGCATCAAATACCCTAGGCTTGCCCTTATTTTCTTTACCTTGGTTTTTAGAAAGCCAAGATAGGATCACTATAGGACTTTATTCGTCTTGTAATGTAGGCTTGAGGGGATGGTATGGTACATATGGATATATCAAATGACTAAGACTCCTTGGAACTGTACTAACTTTAGGGTCCACACTTGATACAAGATCTAACCTATAACTTGAACAAAAATGTGAAAACACACTAAGAAACCAAAAATCAGCAACTAAAGAATAGAAGATGAAGAAAAGAGATACGGATTCAAATAAAACAAAAGGGAAAATTGCATTAAGTAAATGGATAGATTGTGAGACATACATCTACACTAATGAATAGTACCAAGGTGTGCATCAAACACCAAGACACTCAACACCAATGGAGGATAAAACCATACTCTTAGGTGGACACAAAGGGATCAACTCCTCACGCACCCACCTTTCTTGCCAAAATGTCAACTCAAGTGAATCCACACTCAAGCTAACCCTAGTTTTAATGTCTTTTCCAAGACCTACACTGCAATAGCTTTTCCAAGCCCTACACTAAAGAAAGAAAATATAATTTGAGTATCACTCAATCAATTTATCAAAACTAAGAAAAATAGAAGTTAAGATGTCTATTTATAGCTATTACAAGATAAAGACTAAAATGCCCTTAATGACAGATTAAGAAGAGGTGCTTCTTGAGTGGACTTTTGGAGTGTAAAGTCTATTATGCCCTTAATGAATATGAGTATATGTGTTGTTAAAATCCCTCCTTCTCTCTTCAATTGAACAAGGCTTTGTAATGGTTCCAAAAAGGTCTTTAAGTACTTGTAAATTCGAAGCTTTAACCTTCTACAAGACCTTGTAATCCTTGTGCTCTTTATGCTTGTATCAACACTTTAAGCAATTTTATTTTATTCCACCCTTATTTCTCCCTTTTATTATTTAATGCACATTCAGGTTTGGTGTAGTTTCTTTTATTCATTTTTTTCTTTTTCTTTTTCTATCACACCCAGACTTACTATTTTTTCTCTTATTTTACCCTTCTTCATACCCATTTTACATTACACACCCCTATGATAGCCACCCTCAACTTACGCGATTTGCCTAAGTTGAGGTGCATAATGTCTAAGGAGGATTAGGGCCAAAACTGGTTCATTATAACTCAAATAGGAAGGTGAAAAGTGTAACAAGAGAAATAGGCTATAAGACTCAAAACAGGATCAAGGGGTACTATTTCATATTGGGAAGGTCATTTAGGCTAAAAGTGAACTAATATAAAAAATGGCATATAATCTTTTCCTAACCAACTATCCTATAATTTAGGTAAGACTAACCGAGCAAGTTCTGAATTTAACACATAAAGGGAACTAAGTAGCATCTCACTCACATATGGAACAAAGTCACATCACAAGCTACTAACTAATCCGGTTCACGCACAAGTTAGGTATGATTATCATGTCCCTAATCTAATGCCATAATAAGATCCAAAATAGTCACACATATATACATTCATACAGTTCTAAAAATAAAATTTTGGAGGGGTATCATTTTTCTCAAAATCACCAAAATATATGACAACTACCCTAAATACTCAAAAATTTCCTAATTACACAAAAACAACACAATATGAAACAAGTCTTAAAACCTAGACATATCGGTTCTACAATCATATCGCGACTGAAAAGAAAAGAAGAACGATAATAAAAACCCACGGAGGATATGGCATACCCTACCCCCAACTAAAAATTGTGCACTCACCTAGTGCGTACAAAAAATACAAAGCAAGGGAATAAGAACATACCTGGGACACACTAGGCATCCGTGTCATGACAACAAATATCACTATATACCTTGGGTTGCCTCCTAAGCAAACAACAAACATCACCATATACCTTGGGTTACCTCCCAAGCAGTGCCTAATTTATTGTCACAGCATGACTCAATTGACTTGGCTACTCAGAATTTTCCAAGGTCCACCTCAACACAGACTTTCACTTCTCCAAAGTTTCCCATGTAGTGCTTCACCTGCTGCCAATTCACCTTAAAAAGGACTTTACTATCACACTTTATTTCTATAGCACTATGTGCAAATACCCGAACCACAGTGAATGGCCCATACCACCTAGGCTTCAACTTGTCAAAAAATAAGCAAAGTCTTGAATTATACAACAAGACCAAATCGCTGAGTTCAAACTCGCTTTTCTTGATTTTTCTATCATGATACAACATCATTCCTTGTTTATATATGGCAGAACTCTCATAAGTATAGATTTAAAATTTATCCAACTCATTTATCTTGCCTAATTTTGACTTTGTTGTATCATGCCACTTAAAATTTAGCCTTGTCAACTCCCATAGTATCTTATGCTCGAGCTTGATCGGCAAGTGGCATGCCTTTCCATATATGAGCTGATAAGGAAAGGCACCTAGGGAATCTTATAAGTTTTCTAGTAGGCCCATAACGCATCATCCAACTTTCTCAACTAGTCAGTCCTATTGGCATTCATAGTCTTTGCCAATATGGACTTGATCTCTATTAGTGATACCGCCCAAAACTATACCTCAACTAGAAATATAATGTATCCAAATGCAAATATAGTAACCCAATAAGGTTGGAGTCGATCCCACAGAGAAAACATGAATCGGTGTTTGCCTTGATACAACCCACGAGCAATAAAGGAAATTAAATGGGGGGTTTTGGTATCAATTGAAAATAGTAACCAAATCTTAAGTGCTTTTGAGTTAAAATCAATATGAGATGAATTCTAGGTCTGTGTTCCCCTAGCTTCTCAACTGTGTAAATTTATCATGATCAACCCAATTATTTTGTTGTTCTATATGTAAAGCCTACAAGATCAGTATTATCTACTGCTTAGAAGTTAAATTTCACCCTTTGACTTAGTTATCATCTCAGGGTATCACCTTGTTTCCCCTTGCTACGACCTCACGTATACTTGGTTATCATATCACTATCTTAATCTTCTTTTCCCAATCACAAGCTTCTTGGCTATTGAATGGATACGAATACAGTAAATCTCAAGATACCGTAGCTACTTGAGGATAATTATTGTGAAGAAGGATTAAGATACATGCATAAAACCTAGAACAATTGAGTCTTACACTTCCTCTACATAGCTAATCTGCTAGGGTTCCCACAACCCTATCTAAGGAGATTAGCCTCTCATGGTTGTGCAAGAAACCATGATTATCAATGAAGAACACATAAAATCAATTGAACAATAATAATATGAATAAAATCCAAAGTCTTTATTTGAATAAACCCTACAATCTCAAGAACAATTTTAAAAGTATGTAATAATATGTAATAACACCTAAAATAATATCACAACGCGCAACCCAATAAAAGATAAACCCTGGGGTATTTATAGTATCTCAAAATAACATAAAAATTCTATTAAAAAGAGGAAGGTAAAGTTAAGTTGGCAGTCGGTATGCCTCGATCTTTACTCGTATCCTCAAACCCTGCCCTATCGTATCCATTCCAGTGTCTAATTTTTCCAAGGCTTTAACTCTCTGTTCAGCATATGATTTCTTCTTATGAGTTGTAACTGAGTGTACGACTTATGTCCTTTATCCGTATTTACCTGGGACTTTTTCCTTTCCAAGTCTTGAACACTGGTTTGTATATGACATGCCAATACAAGTCGTACCCAGACTTTCGAATCATATAGCTCTGATACTTCAACTCCTGGGTAGTAGCTCAGGTTTTGTTATGCTCATAAATTTAACATATGTCATGTAACCTGGCTTACGACTGGGATTCTTGAGTCGTATCTCCCCCATACTTGGCTCTTCAGTTTGGCTTTTGGTTCTGTTATGATTTAGTATATGAGTCACATCGATTATTTATGACTCAAGTGTTGACTCGTATACTGATCAAAGTTGGTCTTTTTCAGATATTTTTCTTCTCTTTTTTCTCAAGTACTGTTGTTGACCTGTTTTGCCTGCAATTCACACCAAAGTGCATCATATCCAACAAAACACCCTAAGTTCATGCATAAATTCACAGTTTTAAGCATTGAAAGTGTCATGTTTCCACACCACATCAACACCCTTAACTTAAAATTTTGCATATCCTCAGACAAACAAAACTAAATTACTAATTTCTAAATAACACCAATGCTTAAACAAGAAGATCTCAAGCAAACCCATGGCAGTGATTTGAACTAAATTTAAATCTTGTTGTTCCCCTCTTAATTTTCCAATTTTTTTAGACAAGTTTATGTATAGCAATTTAGCACATGTAGAAACATGAAGGAATCCAATGATAGCATTACATTAGCAATAGACACTCGGGCATAGACATGTTTTATATTCATTTAACAATCTAGCAACCTAGCAATATAATCGATGTGCACTAACGGTCAAAGAAATCCCATTCACTCTTCATGGATAGACTATGCTATTCAGGGATATACAAATGACTCTCTCTCTCTCTCATAAAGAAGTATCACTGGTGTGCAAAAAATACTATAAGCTTGCCCTTATGCTCTTTTCCTAAGTTGTCAGATAGTCACAATAGGATTACTATAAAACTTTATTTGGCTTGTAACGTAGGCTTGGGGTTGGTATGATATGTCTGGATATTTAAAGTGACTAAACCTCCTGGACACTATGCTCTTCATGGGGTTCACTACTTTTGACTTCATTTATTTCCACCCTTATGTCTCCTTTTTTCTTCTAAGAACATTCCACTTGGGCCAGTTGTTGCTTTCTAGCACTTATTTTTCTTATTCTTTTTTTTCTTTACCTTGTACATTTCTTTCTTTTCTTTTCATCACGCTAGACTATGTTTCAACTATTTTCCTTGTACACACTTTTCTTCATTCTAGCTTTTCTATTACACACCTCTCTAATAACTACCCTCAACTTACGCAATTTTCCTGAGTTGAGGTGCATATTGCCCATAGGAGGACCAGGGACAAAATAGGTTCATTATAAATTAAATAGGAAGGTGATAGGGGTAACAAGAAAAATTAGTCTAAAAAGGCTCAAAATTTTGGATCAAGCAGACTTATTCCTTTGGTTAAGGCATTTTAGGCTCGAGTGGACTAATGCAATAATGGCCTGTGATCATCTCCTAGTTAACCCCCCTAGACCTAGGTAAAAGAAATTAGGCAGGTTCTGGATTCCCACTTAACTGGGAACTCAGTTATCCTTGCACGCACACTTGCACGGGGCTACACTACTAAGTACTAGTTATCCAACTATGAAATTGTTTTGTCCCAAATTGTACTATCCCTAATCCTAATGCAATTATCAAATATTCATCAGTCTCACACAAATATATAAATTATCCAAATACTTAAAAAAAAATTCAGGGGGTTTAACATTTTCAATTATTTTTTATTCTTTTTAGTATAATGTTAACACCACTTTTCACAATGGTATTTAAAAAAGTCAACAGTGTTGTTTCCTCAATCACAAAGTAAAACACAAAACAGAATCAAAATCTTTCAATATATCATAAATCAAAAATTTAATCAAAATCCATTAATCATAATTAAAAAATCAAAAATCTCTGCTGCTGTAGGGGCGCTGATCTACTCTCTATCTCAGCTGCCCACATCAAACCTGCAAGTCATAATAGAATTTTAGTTGTAGCTACATATGAAACTTCTCCCATAAATTTGTATACCCCCACCCCCAACTTAAGAACGTTGCACTGTCCTCAGTGCTACAAAAATAAGATAGAAGAAGGATAAGAGTAATACATAGGCACTCAAGGCACTGGAGCATCAACATTAGTACGTGGGCCCTCAAGTCGGGTCCCACTCTTTTCAGCAACCATCCCATTAACTAGGACTTACTCAACAGTAGTTGGAGGCACAACAACAACCCCCTCAGTATCAAGAACTGAGGCTCTTGACCCATAAGCTCCTCTATCTATCTCTAGGACCCGTGTCTGGCGGTCCTGCTTATTATGTATACTATCAAGTCTGGCTTTCTTCCTAGCTTCTATAGCCTTCTTATTCTTTCTCTTCTTTTAATTTCTTTCTTTCTTGGTCTCCTCAGTATAAAAATCTACCGGGATGGCCCAAATGTTAGGCACGTTAACTATAGGATCACAGTCTCCACAGCTGGCCTCTCATACAGCTCAATGACCATTTTTTTATCTCCATAATCTATTCTCGAATATTAGAAACATTAGGAGCCTACCCAGTACTTAAATGTTGAGTAATTCTCAACTAAAATGCATTTGGGCTCCCTTGGACTTGCCTATCCTGTTCCTCAAACTGTTTGTCTATCCAACTACATACTCTGCCATCTATGTGACCTATATATGAAGTGAGAGCATCCAGCTAGGTCACGACTTCAGTCCAAGTAGCCTGAGAGATCAGCATCACACCGGGGGGCATACCCCATGGCCTTGGTGGCACAAAATGGACTAGCGATAGGGAACTAAAAGTACCCTCTTTATTTGTGGGTCCAGCCTTAGTCTGTACACCTTCCTTAGTAGTCTCATCTGAAGTAGGGGTGTCTGTCTGGTCATCTTGCAAGAATAATCCCGCCATAGCATCCGCAGCCTACTGCATAGGTTGGGCCAGAGCACTGGTCGCATCCCAAATCATCCTAATGTCAAATTTTCTACATTCCTCAATCATTTCATCAATGATAGGTATCTTCAATATTCCTGTAGATAAGCATATTTGAGTGATCATACAGGGGTTAGCTAGCAATGATTTTTGAACCCCGACTACCCTATATCTTAATTCTCAAGCCAAGAACCCATCCACATCAAATGCATACCTTGCTATGAAACCTACTATAATAACAGCCCAGACCGAGCTCAAAACATCATCTCCTATGGTTGGACACAGCCTGTGTTAGGCTAGTCTCCACCAAGCTTTTTCATCAAAACTAAGGGTTCCCTTCTTGATTTGCTGTGAATCCCTGATACCACCTATAACCTAAGTAGTATGATCACCATGTATAGCTATTCACTCAACTATCCACCTAAGCATCACCATTTTTTTATCAATACCTAACATTCAATTTGTGATATTTCTTATCCGGCTATTTTGTAGTCCATTTCACTAGTGTTGGTCGGCGCCTGATATTCTAGCCCATATATAAATCTCTTGATCGTTAGAGGAGAAATATCAACACGCATACCTCATATTATGAAGGAGGTAATAGGGTCACCTCCCTTCCACAACATACCCTATGGATATTGCCACTAAAGTTCCCCTTTGTATGTAGCATAAAATTCACAAATAAGTACTTTGCTGTATCTACCTGGTACTTTGATCATTCAGTCAAAATGATAATTCTTGAAGCGCTCTTCAAACTTGGGTTCTTCAAATATCCTGTAGTGGTCATCCTTCTCTATAGATATAGAACTCTCTATATATTACCTCGCAGAAGATGAGATTATCCTATATTAAAGGCCTCTTGTATATTGGGTACCTTCATCATTCAACAATAGGCACTAGAGCAGTGGTCAATGCGAGTGAGGGGTCCTGTTTGTCTATAGGGGTCACATCTTCTTTGGGATCCTGATCATCTCCTGCACTCTCCTCAGATGTACTATCTCAGCCTCATCGTCATAACCATCAACTGGCATTGGTGTGTATGGAGGAGAGAAAGTTGCATTTTTTCTTCTTGCCTCCCTTGGTGGTGGTGATTCAGATTCTTGTAGCACCGTTTTCTTTCCTTTTGACTTAGTAGGTGCCTTTTCTTTCATTGCAGCTTTCTTTGAAAAGGTTTCATCATACTCTTCTCCACTGCTTTTAGATATGAAATCAAACCCAAAAAATACTGGTTTCCTCACTCTCGACTGGTGCTTGTTTTTTTCCTTTTTAGCAACTATTTTGGAAGAAGAAGCGTTCTTTTGAGGCATTTTTCTATAAGTACACTAACATTAGTAACTAAGAAAAGAAAAAGAAAAGAAAAACTTTAAATTAAAGTTAAATATGAGTGGTGTCAGTTAGGTACGAGTGGTAGTTAGTGGTCGTACCTATTAGGTATGACTCGTATTCTCGAGTCATATCCTAGATAGTGTATGACCTTTGTTCACTGGCTAGCTTAAGAGCCCTTCTTACCAGTCGTACCGACTAAGTATGACTTATGACCAATAGTCATAAGCTGGTCAAAAACTTTTTTACTATTATCATTCTTCCCAAGTGGGTACTATAAGTGTGTATGAGCCGTATGGTTTGGATACAGCTCATATGGATGAGTCATATCCATTCTAGAACCTTGAATTTCTTATATTTCTATGTTATCGGTGGGTACGAGTCCCATTACGACTCTTGTACTGGTGGTTATGAGTCATAAGGAGTCTCGTATCAAATGCAACATAGAAGTCCAACTTCAAAGTTTTACTCCGATGGAAATTCACAAGGTGCCCACTACTAATAGCAGCTATATTCAATATTTTAACACATATAAACACAAAAATCCATTTCTAAACCCTATTTCTTCCCTAAGTTGTATTTTTGGGACAAATATACCAATACCATGCTATATCTACCCAACATTTGCATAATTTCTACTAAAAACATGTTTACAATGCAAAGCACAACTCATTTTTACTTTACGAAGCAAAGAAAATACGATTAGGAACTTACTTAATTAGTGAGAATTAGCAAATCTTGAGTTTGAATAGTTTTTCTTCCCAAATTCAAGTTTAAACACAGAAATTAAAAGATTGGAAGATGATGGTAGTGAAATCAAGTTGAAAACATTTAGAGTTGTAGTTTAGATGTAGAAATTTGAGTAAAAAATGTGTCGAGTATGAGTTGAAAGTGTTGGACACCTGATTGGATTTCTTTTCCCTTTTTAATTTAGGTTTTGGCCCAAGTCAACCCTAGAACTGACCTAGTAAGCCGGGGTATGGGTGGTCTATATGACTCTTACCCAGGCTTACAGGTCATTTCTTGACTCGTATGGCCCTGAGATCTTACTTGGGTTCTGGAAGGGGTATGACTCTAGGTCACAAACCATACCCAAAGGGTATGACTCATACTAGGAGTCGTATTCATTCCAAAAACTACTGTCTAATTCTGATTATTCTCTTAGGCTAGAATGAATCCTACTCACAAGTAGTACCATATAGATATGACTCGTAAAGAGTTCGTATGATACCTTTTCAACTTCTCTACATTTTGTCTGCATTCTTTTTAGTCCTGCACATTGTACAAACACATTACCCTATAAATGAAATAAGAATAAAAACATAGTTTGCACCTCCCACACAGCGTTTGAATTAACTTTTGGTATGACATGGCTATGTTGGATACTTAGACTTCACTAACTGGCCTCATGGGTTTCCTCCCATGTAGCGCTTGGTTTAACGTCATGGCACGACACAATTTCCTTGATTACTTAGACTTCATCAAGGTCAATATCAGCTAGCTCCTTTACCTCTTCTATATTTCCCATATAGTGCTTTACTCTGTGTCCGTTTACCTTGAATGGGCTTGCACCATCCTTCTTTAGTTCTAAAGCATCATAGGGGTAAACCTTTGTCACTATGAAAGGACCATGCCATCGTGACTTAGCTTACCGGGAAAAAAATGAAGCGTGGAATTGTACAGTAGCATTTGGTCACCTTTTTCAAAAACCCTCTTCTGAATCTTACAGTCGTGATGCAACTTCATCCTCTCTTTATAAATTGCTGAACTTTCATATGCCTGGAGCCAGAATTCATCCAACTCATTGATGTTATTCAACCTAGATTTGGTTGTATTCTTCCACTCTAAATTCATCTTCTTCAACACCCATAGTGCGTTATGGTCAAGGTCAATAGGTAAATGATAAGCCCTGCTACACACCAGCTGATAGGGTAAAGCACCTATGGGGGTTTTGTAAGTTGTACGGTAGGACCATAATGCATCATCTAACTTTCTTGTCTAGTCAATCCTATTGGCATTCCTAGTTTTTGCCAATATGGACTTGATTTCTCTATTGGACACTTCAACTTATCCACTAGTCTGCGGATGATAAGGTGTTGCCACCATGTGATTCATACCATATTTTTCAAGAAGACTCTTGAATATATGATTGCAAAAATATGACCCTTCGTCACTAATAATAGCATGTGGCATACTGAATCGAGAAAAGATGTTCTTTCTAAAAAATGCAGTGACACTCCTTGCTTCATTATTAGGAAGTGCAATTGTTTCCACCCACTTCAACACATAGTCAACAGTCATAAGTATGTACTTCATGCCACTCGAACTCACAAAAGGTCCCATGAAATTTATGCCCCATACATCAAACACTTCCAATTCTAAGATAGGGGTCATAGGTAATTCATTTCTTCTAGAAATAGTACCTTATCGTTGACATTGATCACATGTGGTAGCATAGTCATGAGCACCTTTGTATATAGTCAGCCAATAGTAGCCGCATTGAAAGATCTTATAAGCCGTACAAGCCCCTTTATAATGACACCCAACTAGCGATGAATAACACGCTTCAAGTATGCTCATCATCTCCATTTTAGGTATGCACCTACGAATGATTCCATCTGCATAAATTTTAAAAAGATAAGGTTCACTCTAGAAAAAATTTCTTACCTCAGTATGAACTTCTTCCTTTGCTGGTATAAAAGATCTTTTGGGACTAGATCACTGGCTAAGTAATTTGAAAAATCTGCATCCATGGAATTAAATCTTGGGAAGCTGCCAATATCTGTTCATCTAGAAAACTATCATGAATCTCCAATCCCTTAGAAACCTTTTGCATTGCCTTCTCCTCTAGTCTAGATAAGTGATCTTCAACTTGATTTTCTGTCTTTTCTATCTTTCACCTCGAAATCAAATTCTTGCAATAGCAGTACCCAATGGATAAGCCTTGGCTTTGTATCCCTCTTAGCCATTAGGTACCACAATGTCACATGGTCTATGTGCATAATCACCTTTGTCCAATCAAGTAAGATCTAATTTTTCAAAGACAAAAACCACTTCCAATAACTTTTGCTCCATTACGGTATATTTCTTTTGAACAGGATTTAGTTTCTTACTAGCATAGTAGATAGGATGAAGGATCTTTTCTTTTTTTTGGCCTATGTATATCCCCTAAGGCCAATCCACTAGCATCATACATAATTTCTAAAGGTGAAGACCAATCAGGAGGTATAATGATTGGAGCAGACACCAACTTCTCTTTTAGGCTTTGGAAAGTTTTCTTATATGCATCATCAAAATCAAATTTTACCTCCTTTTCGAGAAGCTTGCAAAGTGGACTAGCAATCTTCAAGAAGTCCTTTATAAATCACCTATAAGAACCAGTATGACCAAGTACACTCCAAATTTTTTTCATAGAAGCTGTATAAGGTAATTTTTTAATCACTTCAAACTTCCCTCGATCAATTTCTATGCCTCTCTTCAAAATTTTTTGTCCAAGCATGATTCCTTCTTTGACCATAAAATGACACTTTTCCCAATCAAGCACCAATTTGCATTCTTCACACCCTTGTAGAGCTTTCGCCAAGTGATTAAGGCAATCATCAAAAGAATCCCCAACTACAAAAAAGTCATCCATAAAAACTTTAATGATGTCTTCAAGCATATCAAAAAAAAATGGACATCATACATCTCTAAAATATTGTTGGGGCATTGCATAGCCCGAATGACATTCGCTTGAATATAAAGGTCCCATAAGGACATGCAAAAGTTGTCTTCTCTTGGTCTTCTAGTGAAATATTTATTTGATAGTACCCAGAGTACCCATCAAGAAAGCAGTACCATCCTCTACCTGTCAACCTGTCCAGCATCCAATCCAAGAACGACATCGAAAAATAGTCCTTCTGAGTCCAAGTATTTAGATTTCTATAATCCATGCACACTCTCCATCCTATGACTGGACTCATTGGCATTAGCTCATTCTTCTCATTAGGCACGACAATTATTCTACCCTTTTTAGAAATGCATTGAACCGAACCAAACCACTTAATATCTGCAATGGGAAATACTACACTAGTATCTAACCATATAATGATCTCCTTCTTAACCACCTCCTGTATAGAAGGATTAAATTGACGTTGATATTCAATAGATGGAACACAATCTGGCTTAAGATGAATTTTGTGAATACACAAACCAGGTAGAATACCAAAAATATCTACAATGGACCATCCAATGGCCTTCTTGAAATTATTTAATTTGGATAATAATTCTTCTACCTCTGACTGGCTCAAATCATCTATAATAATAACTGGTAAAGTTTTGTTGGCCCTCAAAAATACATATTAAAAGTGAGATGGGAGGATCAACTCTAACACTGGTGGTTCCTTAATGGATGGACGAGCTGGTGGAGTAGTTCGATTCTTTAAATCTAGATCAAGCTTCTTTGGTGCATAATTAAAACCATCACCATGCAATGCACTCACTAACTCCTTATACTCCTCGATACCTTCATATTCAAAATTCATAATCACGGCCACAAAAGCTTTGACAACTAGCCTCTTTCCATACGAATAATCATATCAGAACTATCATCCCACAGAGTAACAGCATCAATATTATGGAATAAATTTGTCTTTTCATCGTATACATTAATAAAAGACACCACTCTCAATTCATCAGGTTGTTTTGTGGATTTCCATACATTGAATGTCACCTGTTCATTATTGAGTCATAGCATCAGATGTCTTTTCTCCAGATCAATCAGTGTCCTACCTGTAGCCAAAATTGGTCTTCCTAAAATAATTGGGACTTGAAAGTCCACTTCATAATCTAATACTACAAAATCAACAGGAAATATGAAAGAAAACACTTTTACCAAAACATCGTAAAGAATACCAACAGGCTTCTTCACTGTCATGTCCATTATTACTAGTCGCATGGTAGTAGGTTTGGGAGCTCCCAACCCCAATTGTTTGAATACAACAAAGGGAATGAGGTAGATGCAAGCCCCCAAATCACATAATGCTCGAGTAAATTTGAAAGAACCAATAGTGAAAGGTATTGTGAAAGCGATAGGGTTTTCCTTCTTCTCTACTAAAGATCTAATGACTATAGCACTGTAGTGACGAATATTGTCAACAAGTTCATAACTGACTGACCTTTTCTTAGGGATCAAATCCTTCATGAATTTTGCATATCCTGGCATTTGCTCTAATGCCTCTACAAGCGATATGTTAACAGTTAACTCTTTTAACATAGACAAAAAAAATTTATACTTACCTTCTTCTTATTTCTTTCTTAATCCTTGAAGATAGGGAGGAAGTGGTCATGGAATAGGCTTCATCATAGGTTTTGTAGCCTTTTATTCTCCTTCATCTGACTTGTTGCTACTCTTAACATCAACTGGCTTATCTTTACTCTTCTGCTCATCAACTATGGTTACAAGTGGATCTGTAGTAACCTTACCACTCCGAGTGGTAATGACATGGAATTGACTACTGTTTCTAAGATTTACCACTGTATTACTTGGAAGAGTGCCATGTTGTCTCTAATTCACTATGGCTGACATTTGACCAAACTATTGCTCCAACTAGTTGATTTCAGTGGCATGTGACTCAACTTTCTGGTTTAACCCTCACTAGTCAGCTTTTATATCTTTCAAGTAGTTTTCTTGACTTTTTTTCCCTTTTACCAGCTTGGACAAAAGTGCCTCAAATTTGTATTCTGTATCTCGGCTACCTGGTGGAATATACTTGTCACTCTTCTCCTTATTGTCATCCTTACATTGCCAATCACCATCTAAGTCTCTACTCCTGTCTTTCTTATCATTATAATAGTTTCGACCTTGATTCCCTTGCCCCTAAGCTCAGAAATCTGCCAATCTATGATCAAGATACTCTGTTTCTTCTTCAGATTCAATCTCGAATGGTTTGGATGTAGACCCCTATGCCACTACTACATTTACCTTCTAAGCATTCATTGGTGCAATTATTTTGTAAGCAACCTAATATTAATACAAAGTTGTGCAACCTCTGGATCTACCATATCATTCGTTGCTCTATTGATACGCCCAAATTACAACTCTTTTACAAGAATGTAAGCGGTCTTTGTCAAATATATAACCCAACTAGGTTGGAGTCGAATCCTATAAGGAATATGGTATTAATCAAGACATTTGTGCTTCAATCGACTAATATCTAGGAGTTCCCTTTAATTAGGGGTTTTATCAATCGATGAATTGTTACTATTTACTTTGTTTCAGTAACTCAAGGTCAATACTGCAATATTTCAAATCGATGAAGTAATAAAACTAGAGTTGTGTTCATTATGACTATTTATGTGCATTAAACAATAGTTGTAGTATTAGAATATAATTATGTGCGGGAAGCAACAAATTACCATTAGCAATGATTCATCCAAGTATCTTTCAACCTACTTAGAGTCCAAAATTTCTAATATTTCAAACTTAGGAAAACCTTATTTTCAAATTGATTTCATTTTGAGTTGATTAATCTGGTTAAAGCTTTAATCATTAGATGGAAATTTAATGTTTTCAAATCACTGTTGATAATTCACTTCCTTTAATTGATTTCTCAATTTAATCAAACCAATGTAAGGCTAAATCTATCGTTTGCAACCAACAGAAAACATTCATTACTATAGAATTATCAAGATGTTCCCATATGCATTAGAATCTTAACAAAGTATTGAATTAATACAACAATACTCATAGATCCTATAACTCCAGTTATGGGATTTAGTTCCTCATGAGAAAGAAAGAGATAGCATATATTAGATCCATAATTCAAAAGTGATTAACTTTCAGAAGATGGAATTGAAGATTGTTCTCCTTCAAATTCAAACAAGAATTCCAAAAACCTAAACCAATGATTCAAAAACTTCAAAACCAAACTTAAGAGACCAAAATATCAAAGCTTCTATTTTAGAGTAAGTTCAAGATGCTAATGAAAACCTAAGATTTTTCTATAAATACCCAAGATATTTCGAATTTAAATTTCAAACTCCATATTTTCTGTCCCACAGTTAACGACCTCCTGTAATGGATTATCAGTCAGTTAATGACTCATCAGACAAGTCGTTAACTTAACTTTTTCAGCATCTATATTTTGCCTATAGGTGATGACTTCATCTGACTACCTATCAACAAGTTGACGACTTATTAGACAAGTCGTCAACTTAACTTCTTTAGCATCTACATCCTACTATGGGTAACAAATTTCCTTGAAAACTTATCAGTAGGTTGACGCCTTATCAGACAAGTCATCAACTGAAATCTTCAAAACTTATTTTCATATTTGCTTCCTTATAAATGTCCTTCTTGACATAGTTTTCATAGGTTTTTCATGCATCTCGACTTACCTGTAAAATCACTTGAAATATAATTAAAAATAACAATAATTGCTTAAGAACTTACAATTATTTCAAGTTAAAAGCCTTAAATGTTCTAACAAAAAGCTAACACATCAACACCCTCAACTTAAAATACTTGCTTATCCTCAAGCAACTAAACAGTATTATGCATACCACAAGAGCATCAATGCAAAGAGTAGCATTTGTTTTTTTCATTTTGTACCCATTAAGAAACATATGATCTTTTCCTGCCAGGCAACATCAAGATTCCATACACTTCTTCAAAGTTTAAACAAAAAAACCACTACTTAGAGTATTCAATCAATCATTTAGCAACAATGAGTACTATTCTCATGCCTTCACATAGAAAAAATAAGTTCCTTATTCCAAATATCACCTAATTCTTTTAGGAACTGAATCATCAAATCTCTCATTCTCATAACGAAGTTTCAAATTATGTACCTACAATGCTAAAGCTTTCCCTCACCATTCCGTTTGGTTCATCTAATAGTCAAACTCAGATTACTACAGTCTTTTCTTGGCTTGAATTGAAGGCTTAAGTGCTGGGAAGGTTGATTTTAGGATCAGTGACTTAGCCTCTCTTTGTTCATTTACACCACTTGGCAATAACCACTTATTCATTATCATTCTTCTAACGAATCACTATTGCATCATTCTCAGGATTTTTACTCAAAAACCATTTATTTACTATGTGTGTGTATATATATATATATATATATATATATATATATATATATTTACATATTTTAAATCCATACCAACTTTAACACATATTTGACACCATCATCTCCTATACTGTAGTCACCCTCAACTTAGGCATTTATCTAAATTGATGTGTAAAATCCAAAGGAAGGACTAGGTTGAGACAAAGATTTAGATATGGAATTAATGAATAATGGGCATGTTGTGAAGCAAAGAAAAATTAGACTGGCTCAAAAAGGGATCAAAAGAGATTTTATTAACATACCTACGAGTTGTTTATTTTGGCTAAGTGGTTTACCTATCAACAACAGCCTGTGATCATTTCTCAGCTGACTACTTACAATCCTAACAGAATGATTTGGGCAAGTTCTAGATGCACACACATAATAAAAAAATATTCACTGAAAACCTCACACACCATGGCATAGAATTGTACTGTCATCACCAATTTTTCAATCAAGACCCAAGCTTAAGCAGGGAATGCCATATTTGTATACTTTCGTAGACAGAAATGGTTTCCCATGCACCTAACAATCAATCTCACAAATAATTTTTTTATAGGCTCAGAGTTTTCAAAACAAAATTTTTAAACTTTCAGACTTATACAATTGCTACTCAGTCACACTTAGTCCTCACACATACATAACACACAACAAATCAAATCCTATATATGTTGGTTCCCTAGATAGAGCTCAAGGGCATAGAAAACAAATAATATACCCTTGAGGTTGCAATTACCCCCACCCCCATAAAAAACATGCATTATCCTCAATGCATATATATCAAACTAGAACAACAAGGGTGAGGAAATACCTGTTGCACCTTAAGTGTTTGTATCACGAGCCGCTAACTATGTTGTTGCATCATCAGCAAGAAGAGCCTCATCAGTGGCATCAGGTTGCACCAATGCATCTATATCAGTGTTTGGTGGAGTAAAGAACTCCTCAACAGTCTCAGGAGGTCCACTAGCCGAGGCTCCTACAGTACGGGCCCTCAGTGCTTCTTCAAGTGGTTGACCATCTGTTTTTGACTTCCTTAATATTTCTTTTATTTTTTCTCTTCCTTCCTCTTTGCTCTCTTCTCAAGTCTCCTTTATTTGGTATTGTCACTTATCATTTTTTTGCCTTTGTCTTTTTTATCAACTTATTTCCCAGTGATGTCAAACAGTGGTTCTTTTTCTTATTCAGATTCTTTAATAATAGGTTCTAAAAGTCTCACAAGCTGGTTTCTTTGCAAGGCCGTAATGTCAGCTTTAGCTTTTTCTAAGGCTTTCTCGAATGCTGTAAGATCGGGTACCGATATCTCTTTTAACCTTTTATTTAATCAATGCTCTATCTTATCTATGGATAGTATAGAAAGATGCAATGGCTACCTTGATTTTGCTATTGACCGCTAGCTCAAAATAGTTAGCAAACAATCTCAACTGGGATTCAAACCTTTTTCCCTACTTTACCAATTTCTTGAAATTATAGGGAGTCAGTGCATACTCATACATTAGTGCTAGATTTTCTTATTTTTCTGGAACAGACACAGCACCTGCATAAGACATAGCTTGAGTTGACTCAGGTATTGATAGCTGCATATTTTGTGTAGAATCTATAGCAGTGGCAGGTGTCTACTCTCCTTTGGATCTGATAGTGTCACTCTTTGTATCTTCTCCTAATGTAACTCTTCATATCTGCTCCTTTGTCTAGTATCAGCATCAACTTACTCTCATTAAATCTGTTAGGATTGTAAGTTTTCTTGGCATGGACCTCTTTGTCTAAACTTGCGACAACTAACACAAGGGCCACTTCACGTAATTTTGTAATCAAATAGGGAAATGGGTATGTTGTATTGGGTCGTGTTTCCCAAATCTTTATCTCATCAGCAATTATTTCCCTAAAATTCAAGGAGAGGCTGGATAAGACTTGCTACTAAAACTAATCTATCCTCGCCTATGATATTATCTCCTACTATTGGCATCAGTCTGCACCTTACCACTCCCTACTAATATCTTTCTTCCTGAGTCAGTGACTTCTTAAAAATCCTTACACTTGGATTATGTAACCATACAGGCTCCCCATCAGCTATAATCTGTGCCAACCAAGTTTATTGGTTTACCCTATTAGTCATTTTGTGATAGAAATCTTATGAGGTTACTGGAGGAATGAAGTTGGGACCATGCAGAAACCTATTGATTACACTATCAAATAAGTCTACCATCATACCTCTAACTAGTATTCGATTCATGTTTGGTTTGTCTATAGCTTTCTCTCCCTTTTTGCACATGTTGTCCAATGTAGTTGTGTAGTTGGCATAAAATTCCCTTACCAATATTGGGCAGTATGTATCTCCTTCCTTTGTTATCCATGCTAACTCATACTCTCTGAATGCTATCTCTAGTTATGGGTACTTGCTCAACCCAAATATGATTATTTCTACCTCTTCACATATGGTCCTCTTAATGCTCCATCTTCTTGATGCTATCAATCCCCCATGGTAGATTTTTTTTGCTCCTGTAACCTTCTCCGGTACAATATCTCAAATGCCTAAATTCTTACCTTTTATGACATCTCCACTTATCTGAGTGTCTTCCTCCATTGGTTGCTTAGAAGAAGGTTATTCAGAAAAAGGTTGCTCAAATGAAAGTTGTTCATAAGAAGAAGAATCTTTTTATTCAGAGCTCTCTTTCTCAATCACCTTTTTTTCATATTGGGGAGGTGGTTCTGCTATATGGACACTTTGCCTTGTACGACGTCTTTGAAGTTGTGCCTCTTCCTGTTCACTCTCTGAATCATTGAACAGTCTCCGAGTCAAACTTTCTTTGTTCATTTTCTTACTGGCCTTTTTTTACTTCCCTTTTGGTGGTATAATTATATCTACATCAATGGAAAAGAATCATTTAGTATCCAAGAATGAGTAAGCATAAAAAATTAAGCATTTTCAGTACTATTCTTGAAAAGGTTCCAGCACAATAGGTAAACATATGTATAATGACTTGTTGATAAGTCATCACCTAGGTGATGGCTTATCAACCCTGTCGTTAGCCATAGGTAGAATCAACTTACTTTAGAATGATAAGTGACAACTTGGCCTGATAAGTCATCACTTAAGTGATAGCTTATTAGTCGTGTCGTCAGCCTAAAATAGAATTCAAAAATTTTTCAAGCCAGGTAACGACTAGGCCTGATAAGTCATCACTTAAGTGACGGTTTATCAGCCATGTCGTCAGCTCAAAACAAAATCCTTAACCTTTTGCACTTTGATTAATGACTCAATTGACAAGTTATCACTTACTTGATGACTTATGAACATAGTAATCAACCCAATTCATATTTACAAACTCATTTATTTATGAATTATAGGCTAATTCCAACTTGATGTCCAATCTTCAACTTGTTAACTGTATTTTTTGGTTTTCAACAAGTCACTGCACCCATTTTGATACAGTAAAGCTTAAAAAACATGGGTGCAATTGATTTTGATTCAATTAAAGCTTAAATCTTCTACTAAATATGGTGAATTTCACAACTTGATGAGAAATTGTTTACGAGTAACTTTTAGCAGTGCAGAGTTTTATTGATTTGGGTGACCCAATAAGCTTTGCATTACTCAAATTTGTTCATGAACACTTCATAACTTTTAAAGCTTTTAGTTTCATTCAATTCTCAATGATTTTCATTGGAGAAGAGAGAAGTTTTTCAAAGCATACCTTTCAGACGACCTAGTTCCACACTAACTTATGAATACTCAACTTGCTCAGGAAAACAATTGCTTCTGTGTTCTATGTTCTTGTCAATTCAAAGAGGTTTTCCCAAGAAGAAAAAGAATTCTAACACTTATTCTACTTTTGAGAAGATGAATGTTAGAAGTTGAAAAGGGAAAGGGAAGGAAATGTGAAACGATTACACTGATATAGCCACCTTTCTTGTTTTCTAAGTTTATCTACTTTTTTAAAGACTAATTACAATATACCAAAAATAAAAATGGAAATATTTATTCTCAGGAATTTGAAAAGCCAAGGGTTATTAGATTTGGATCGGGTCATGGATTTGGATTCGAGTTAAAATGACTTATCTAGATTAAAGATTTAAGTAATGACTTATTAATTGGTTGATAGCCTATCACATATCTCATCACACTAATAATGTTTTATATTTTTGGTTCAACTGACGACAAGGTGTGACAACTCATCATTTGGGTGATGGCTTATTAGCTTTGTCGTCACCCTTATCCAGGATGTGCCCAATTTTTGTTTAAGTTGATGAATTCATGTGATAGGTCATCAGCTTACTGATAACCTATCAACTTGGTTGTCACTCAATCCTGTGTATGCACTCCCCTTTGCTTGAATTGACAACTTCAGGTGATAGGTCGTCAATAAGTTAATAACTGATCAATTTTCATCGTCAGTTCCATTCCATCAGCAATATTGATCCTAACTTTATCCCTGCACATCTGAACAACTTATTATTTAAATCAAATCTTTACAGCAAACAAAATACTTAAAACACAAAAAATTGGGTTACCTCCCAATAGCGCCTGATTTAATGTCGCGACACAACTCGGTTATCTCAACTACTCAGACTTTATCGAGATAAACCGTAGACAACATCTTAGCTTCATCCATTGGGCCAATATAATTCTTGATTCTTTGCTCGTTAACCTTAAACAGACTTCCATCTTTACTTTCAAGTTTCACCACACCCGATGGAAATACTTAACTCATTTTGAAAGGTCCCAACCATTTTGACTTCAATTTGCCTGAAAAGAGCTTAAGTCGAGAATTGCATAACAACACCTAATCACCATCACAAAAGTCTCGCTTCTCAATTCTTCAACCATGGTAATTCTTCATCCTCTCTTTATACAAGTCAGCCCTTTCGTATGCGCTAAGATGAAAGTCATCCATCTCATTCAATTGTCCCAATCTCAACTCTACTGCTTTCTTCCAGACCATGTTCAATCATTTGAGAGCCCACAAAGCTTTTTGCTCCAACTCAATCGGAAGGTTGTATGCTTTGACATAAACCAACTGATATGTTGACGTCCCAATGGGTGTCTTGAAAGTTGCTTAATATACCCACAAGGCATCATCGATCTTTCGTGACCAGTCTTTTCTGCTTTCATTCACTATTTTGGCTAAGATTGCTTTGATTTCACAATTTGAGACCTCCACTTGCCAACTATTTTATGAATGGTATAGAGTGGCCACCTTATGTTGCTTTACACCATATTTCATCAATGCTGCCCAAAATATTTTATTACAGAAGTGGGATCCCCCATCGCTTATGATAATAGGTGGTCCCCCAAAAAAGGAGAAGATATTTTTTATAAAAAAGCAACCACTTTTTTGCCCTCATTGCCAGCTAAAGCAATGGCCTCAACCTACTTAAACACATAGTCCACAGCCACTAAGATATACTTCAGCCCATAGGAGCTCACGAATGGCCCCATGAAGTCAATCCCCCAGACATTAAATAATTCAACCTCCATCATCTTCACCATTGGCATTTCATAATGTTTTGAGATCGAACCTTGTCTCTGGCACTGATCAATCTCTTTACAAACTTGTAAGCATCCTTAAATAGGGTTGGCTAATAATATCCATGTTGCAGCATATTTCTCATTGTATGATTACCTGCATTATGTCCCCCAGTTGAGGAAGTATAGAAGGCTTCCAAAATACTTAACATGTAAACTTTTGAGATGCACCTTCTGATAATATTGTCAGCACAACACCTGAATAAGTACGGCTCGTCCCAAAAGTATTTTGTGGAATCATGGAGAAACTTATTTTTCTAATAGAAAGATAGATTCTCCGAAATAATATTGCTCACCGTTAAATTGGCGAAGTCAGTGTACCAAGGCACCATCTCAAGAGCAACTAATAATATTTGTTCATCCAAAAAAGCATCATCAATATCAAGATTTTCTATAGTGGACTGTTCTCCCTCTAGTATTGATAGGTAATCTGTGACCTGGTTTTCACATCTCTTTCTATCTTTGACCTTAAAGTCAAACTCCTACAGTAGTAACACCAACCTAATGATCCTTGGTTTGGCATCTTTTATTACCATCAGATGCCTCAAAGCAGCATGGTCTTTATGGACCACCACCTTGGTCCCCAACAAGTATGCCCTTAACTTCTCAAATGCATACACAATAGCTAGAAGTTTTTTCTCATTCACTGTGCAATTTTTCTGTACCCCTTTTAACATTTTGCTTGCGTAATAAATGGGGTGAAATATTTTCTCCTTTTTCTGACCAAGGACTGCCCCTAAGTGCTACTCCACTCGCATCACACATTATTTTGAATGGCCTAGACCAATATGGAGCAATAATAATAGGGGCAGCCACCAGCTTTTCCTTAAGGCATTGAAATTCCTTCATGCAGTCATTATAGAACATAAACTTGGCCTCCTTCTCCAACAGCTTGCAAAGTGGATTTGCAATCTTAGAGGAGTCTTTAATGAACCTACGATAGAATTTGGTATGACCCAGAAAACTACGGACTTCCTTCACTGAGATGGGAGGGGCTATTTTCTCTATAACTTCCACCATAGCCCGATTAATCTCAATCCCCTTTTCTAAAATCCGATGTCCAAGCACTATGCCTTTCTTCACTATGAAGTGGCATTTCTCCCAGTTCAGCATGAGATTGAATTTCTCACATCTCTGTAGTGCTCTACTCAAGTTCACCAAGCATAATTCAAATAAATCACCCACTATAGAGAAATCATCCATGAACACTTCTAAGGTGTCCTCCACCATGTCGAAGCAAATCGACATCATTCACCTTTAAAATGTGGCCAGTGCATTAATCTGAACAACATCCTTTTGAATGTAAATGTTTTTTCTTTTGATCTTCTAGGGCAATCGAGATCTGGTTATATCTCGAATACCCATCCAAAAAGCAATACCGACCCCTTCCTACCAAGCGATCAAGCATTTGATCCATAAAGGGCATTGGAAAGTGATCTTTTAATGTCCACGAGTTCAGCTTTTGGTAGTTTATGCAAACTCGCCACCCAGTCACTGGCCTAAGTGGAATCAACTCATTCTTTTCATTAGCAACCACAGTCATGCCTCCTTTCTTAGGCACGCACTATATGGGACTCACCCACTTACTGTCGAAGATTGGTTACATTACCCCTGTATCGAGCTGCTTTATATCTCCCTTTTCACCACTTCTTGCATAGGTGGATTTAGTCTATACTGATGCTCAATGGTCGGTATGTATTTTACCTTTAGCTGGATTTTGTGTGTACAGATCCCAGTGGAATACCAATAACATCCACAATCGTCCGTCTGATAGCCCTCTTGTATCTTTTAAGCACAGAAATAAAGGCCTCAACCTGCTGCTCTGCCAGGTCTGCTGCAATAATAACCAGTAAGGTGTTTCCACTGCCCAGAAACACATACCATAAATGGCCTAGCAACTCTTTCAGTTCCAACGCTGGTGGCTCCTTAATAGAAGGTTTAGCTGGTGGTGTTGGATGATTTTTAAGGTCCAAGTCTAGTTTCTTGGGGGCATAATAATATAACCCCATTCATGTCAGTGCATACACAGTCTCATCATATTCTATGGTCCCATCACTATCAAAGTTCATCAATACTATAACCAATGTTTCTACACTAAATATCTCGCCAACCAGTACCTCTTGATCATCTTCATAATATACATCAACAATTAAGAAGACACTCATCTCTTTTTTTCTACTTCATCAATTGACAAACATCACAGCTCACCTCTTCATCATTGGGCCTAAATTTTAGGTTATTGGTCTGCAAGTCGATCAACATACTCCCAGTTTCTAATAAAGGTTTATCCAAGATTATGGGTACCTCAAATTCCACCTCGTAATCTAGGATTACAAAGTCCATTGGGAAGATAAAACTAGCCACTTTCACAAGCACATCATAAAGTATTCCAATCGGCCTCTTAACTGATCTATGCACCATCAAAAGCCACATGTTGGTGGGTGTAAGATCCTCCAACCCCGGATTTTTGAAAACTGCCAATGACATCAGATTAATACTTGCCCCAAGATCATAAAGGGATATTGCAAAATCAAGCAATCCAATAGTACATAGGACAGTGAATGCTCCCAAATCAACTTTTTTTCTACACTAATGATCTTGTAGCGATAGCACTACAATGGTGAAGATTGTACACCGTTTGATAGCTCACAGTCATGAATTTATCATAACCCCACATTTTTTCTAGCGCCTTAACCAAAGGCACGTTTACTGTTAACTGCCTCAGCATGGCCATAAACTTGCTAAATATATTCTCATCCATCTTCTTCTGAAATCTATATGGGAATGGATGAGGTATTTTTCGCATTCTTGTAATAGTGGTCTCTTTCTCCTTCCCCTTATTTTTCTCCAAATCATCAACTTATTTCTGTTTAGATGAAACCTCATTATCCTTCAACTTCTTAGACTTCACTAGATGTTCCTCTTCTACTTCCATCTCTAACTCCACCATATCATCTACAACAGGTTTGCCCAGAAAAGGGCTACCACTTCTTGTAGTGATAGCCGTGCAAGGATTATCATTCTGCAAATTTTGTACGGTATTACTCGATAATTTTCCGCTCTTTTTCTAATTGAACGTCGCTGATAGTTGATTCATCTGCTGCTCTATTTGTTTAATAGAAGTTGAATGTGAGTCAACTAATTGACTCATAGATGAAAGATCACTCTTTATCTCTCTCACTCCTGTGTCAGTCGACTCTACTCCTTTTAATAACTTGGCCATCATATCCTCTATTGACATCTTATTGGAACTAGTAGCAGCATTGTCATGATTTCCAGGAGATACATCCAATCCATTCCTATCATTCTTATTTTTCTAACCACCTTGGTCACCATCTCAATAACCAGCCTTGTTATAGTAATTCTGACCTTGATTCCCTTGGCTATTGCCTTGGAAAGGCCCCTAATTATTCAAGTAGTTCGCCTCTTTCTCAGAATCTTATTCATCTCCCCTACTTTGAGACCCCATAGTTTTCACCCTTTCTTCTCTTCCCGAATAACAAATGCTTTGTGAGCAAATCTATTTGTGTATTTATATATGCCATATCCTGGTTACGTTTCTCTTCTTTTCTGCATTGTTTAGCTGACATCCCATTAGAAACAGTATTACTTGCTACTACAAAATCCCTGGTATGCCAAGCTCTACTTGTCTTAGTCAATCTTTCCAACATCTCCGCAGCCTCAGTAAAAGTAAGATCCATGAATGCTCTCCCTACTGCATTGTCCACAGCTAGCTTCGTGATAGAGTTCAAAGACCTCTAGAATGTTTCCATTAAATGCTCATTGGTCATCTTATGGTTAGGTCACTGCGTCAACTTCTTTTTAAATCTCAACTATGTCTTATGAAAAGCTTTATTTGGTAACTGCTTGAAATTACTTATCTCATCCCTTAACTGTAACATTCTAGAGGGCGAAAAGAGTCTTTCTAGGAAAGCCCTTTTCAATTACCTCCAGTTTGTTATAGAATCGAGAGCTAAATCATTCAACCACAGTGTTGCCTCCCCAGATATATACAATGGGAATAAACACAGACGGATTGTATTCTACCCTACTCTAGGATATCAAAAGATTTATAGATATTGATAAAGTTCACCAAATGCATATTAGGGTCATCCCATAGAAGTCCACCAAATAACCTTTTGAGGTTTAACAACTGTATCATAGTGCTTATGATGTAGAACTTCACACCTGGTTCTAATGATGGTGGAATAATTGCTCATGTAGCACCAGCTTCATTCAAATCAGTATCATCTTCATCATCAAATGCAAGTTTGCTCTTCCTCTAATTAGCCGATTTCAATTCACTGATGCGGCTATATTCTCTGCATGTCTCCTATTTGCAGGATCAATCAGATCATCATCCCCCAGGTCATCATTATTTGCATTAGCCACCTGACCTAGGTTATCAACTCTTTGCTGATTGAGTTGTGCATTAGCTAAAATGGCTAATCTTTTGGCTTCTTATTGTTCAGCCATTCTCCCAATAATATAATGTTCTAGTTTGAAAGGTAATAATGGTTCTTCTCACCTTCTTGTTCATGGAATATACAACAAAGAACCTGTAATGATCAAAAACAATAAATAAAAGTAAAATTAGAAAAATTAACTTAAAGTTAATTAACACATATGTACTTAATTGAAAATTGTATTCCTCGACAATAGCGGCAAAATTTGATACGCCCAAATTATAACTCTTTTACAAGAATGTAAGTTGTTGTCAAATATATAAACCAACTTGGTTGGGATCGAATCCCATGGGAATATGGTGTTAATCGAGACTATTTATGCTTTAATCGACTAATATCTAGGAGTTCCCTTTAATTAGGGGTTTTTATCAATCTATGAATTGTTACTATTCACTTGGTTTTAGTAACTCAAGGTCAATTTTGCAATATTTCAAATCAATGAAGTAAAAAAACTAGAGTGGTGTTCACTATGAGTATTTATGTGCATTAAACAATAGTTGTAGTATTAGAATCTATTTACATGCGTGAAGCAAAAAATTATCATTAGCGATGATTCATCCAAGTGTTTTCAACCTACTTAGAGCCCAAATTTCCTAATTCTTTCAAACTTAGGAAAACCTTATATTCAAACTGATTTTATTTCCAGTTGATTAATCTGGTTAAAGAATTAATCCTTCGATGGAAATTTAACGTTTCCAAATCCCCATTGATAATTCACTTCCTTTAATTGATTTCTCAATTCAAGAAAACCAATATAAGGCTAAATCTATTGTTTGAAACCAACAGAAAATGTTCATTACTACAGAATTATCAAGATGTTCCCACATGCATTAGAATCTTAACCAACTATTAAATTAATACAACAATACTCATAGATCCCACAACTCTATTTATGGGATTTAGTTCCTCATGAGAAAGAAAGGGATAGCATATATTAGATCCATAATTCAAAAGTGACTAACTTACAGAAGATGTAATTGAAGATTATTCTTCTTCAAATTCAAACAAGAATTCCCAAAACCAAAACCAATGATTCGAAAACTTCAAAACCAAACTTAAGAGACTAAAATATCAAAGATTCTATTTTAGAGTAAGTTCAAGATGCTAAAGAAAACCTAAGATTTTTCTATAAATACTCAAGATCTTCTGAATTTAAATTTCAAACTCTAGTTTTTTTGCCCCATAGCTGACGACCTTGTAATACCCCGTACTTTTCCTAGCTTAATTTCACTCCTAGAATGTCAAAGGTTAGCTCCAAAAATGAATATCTTTTTAAGAATGTAGAATTTTCTAGTCGATTGATACCAAATTTTCCTAAATTCGATATGCGGTTGAGAAGTTATGGCGATTTTAGTAAAGCAGTATGCCACCTGGGCACTCACTGCGTCACGAAGATGGTTTAAATCCTAATTATCAAATTCCAGTGGCCCTTCGTGATAGTCACACATCGCAGAGGAGCCTTATTTTCCATTTTTCCATTTCCAGTGGCTCCTCACGATGGTGGCGCGTTGCGGTGATGTCCCAAATGACAAATCAGTAGAGCATCATGATAGCTTTGCATCGCAGAAAACTTCCAGGTCCCAGTTGTCATTTTCCAATGAGCCACCACGATAGCTTCGCATCGCAGAGAACTTCCAGGTCCCAATGACAAATTGAATTAGCTTTTCATTGATACCAAATTCGCTTAAATCCAATACACGGTTGAGAAGTCATGGCAATTTTAGTGAAGCAGTGTGCCACCTGGGCACTCACCGCATCGTAGAGATGGTTAAAATCTCAATTATCAAATTTTAGTGGCCCTCCGCGATAGTCCCGCATCGCGGAGAAGCCTTATTTCCTATTTGTCCATTTCCAATGGCTCCCCGCGATACTAGCACATCGCGATGATATCCCAAATGACAAATCAGTGGAGCATCATGATAGCTCCGCATCGCGGAGAACTTCCAGGTCCCAGTTGTCATTTTCCAGTGACCCACCGCGATAGTGGCGCATCGCAGTGGCATGTCAATTCGAAAAAAATATTGCTTTTCCAGTTCCGATTAAAAGTTTAAAAAGAGCACTTTGGTCAAGTCCCAAGCCCCCAATTCGTCCAAAATAAAGGATTAAACCCGTTCTAAGCACTTCATGCTTATTTTCACCCTTTTTCTCTCAAAGAAAGCCCTAGAGCTCAAAAGCTTCTTCTCCAAAAAATGTAAACTCCACCATTGTTTCTCTAAGAAAGCTCAAAATTGAGGATTTCCAAGATAAGATAATCAAGAACTCATATTCAAGAACTCAAATAGGAATCCAAAAATTCAAGTTTCTTCATCTAATCATCAATTAAGGTATGTGGGATTTATGAACAAGGATCCTCTTCCATTCTTGTGCCCAAGACCAAGTTTTAAATTACAAATTCATATGATTTTGAATGAATATACATGAGAATTGAATTAGGGTTCATACCCATTATTGCTATTTGCAAGATTATGAGTTCCTAAGAGATTTTGAAGATGAATTGCATGTCTATTTTTCATATTTTCATGCCTATTACAGTCAAGATGTTGAGATGAATTATCATTGTTTTCATTATCAAGCATGATTACTATGATGTTTTGACATGAATTTGATGAATGAGTTACTACACCCAAGTTTATATAATGATATTTCAAGAAAGATGATGCTTTAAGCATCTTATGATCAGATTATTTACAGATTTTAAATAAAGTTTTGATCTTTTGATCCTCAAATAAGTTTTGGAATCTACTTTACAGATTTACTGCAGATTACATAATTCAAATCAGCTTTATTTACAAAATGACTTAGATAAAAGCATAATTGGTTTCGTAATGAACCATTATTCTAGATTTTAAAGTGGATTTTCAACAGAATGAGCATGCAGATTAAATAGAGTAGTATTTAGCACCGAGCGGGAAATGTGGGATTAGCGTGCCCTATCTTTCACAGAACTACGTAGCTAACGTAGGTACAAATTATGAGATTATTCCAATTCCAATATGGGTGACGGTATAGATGTGATCACTTAGTTTAGGTTATACTCCTTGGCAAGAGTATGACATCTCTCCCCATCGTGAGGTTTTTCCTAGAGGGAAACGAAACGTTGGACTCCATATTAGCTCACATAGTTTATGTCGGTTAAGAAAACCTCCCTTCTAGTAAAAGTAAATAAATAACTTTTGAGTAAATTCCCTAATAGAAAAGAATAACAGAAAAGATTTTAAGAAAACTAAGTGTAAAGGCTTACAACTTTACTTAGATTATGCTTTACAGAAAGCTAATACTTACAGATTTTAGCTATCAGATTTTAGATTCGGAAGTGAGCTCTTTTTACACTTAGATATATGATTTACAAACAGAATATTAATACACCATTCAGAAGTAAATATTATGACTCACTAGATTTACAAAGTATAATTGTTACTCATGATTTCAGATTTTAGTATTTCAGACATTCCAGCTTATGTGAGTCATTTATATTTAGCATGCATTGTTTTACAAATTATGATGATGAGATAATGTTTACTTATGCATTTCACCTGAATATACTCAGTACATCCTTAAAGTACTGATCCACATATACGTCTATAGGCTACATTGTCTCATATTGTAGGTGCAGGTGCTCAGCATCAACAGTATAAATAGTTCGAGCATCTCCATCTACATCCGACAGTTGGTGACTCCTCATAGTTCGGGGATTTATTCATTCAGATTTTGTAGCTTATTAGTTTACATAATTCAGTACTCTGTTCAAATAGTTTAATTTAGCTGGAGATTTGTCCCAGTGACTCGTTAGTTATTAGTAGTAGAGGCTTGTCATAGTGCTAAATTTGATTCAGACTTACAGTATTGATTTTCAGATATTACATTCAGATTATTCTTAGCTATCTCTGATAGTTTTCCGCATTTAGTATGACTTTTATGTCTGTATTTTCTTTATTATGAGATTCAGATTTAGTAGAAGAAAAACAGGGTTATCTTAAGGCTGCTCGTAGTCTTGAGCACCATGTGACGTCTCAAGATCAGATTTTGGGGCGTTACAAACCTCCTGTGATGGCTTATTAAATAGTTGACAACTTATCAGTCAAGTCGTCAACTTAACTTTTTTAGAATCTATATTCTTCCTACGAGTGATAACTTCATCTGATGACCTATCAACATGTTGATGACTTATCAAACAAATTCTCAACTTAACTTCTTCAGCATCTACATCCTGTCTATGGGTGTTGGCTTCCCTTGATAACTGATTGAAAGGTTGACGACTTATCAGATAAGTCATCAACTGAAATCTTCAAAACTTACTTTCATATTTTCTTTCTTAAAAATGTCCTTCTTGACATAGTTTTCAGAGGTTTTCATGTATCTCGACTTCCCTACAAAATCACATGAAATAGAATTAAAAACAATAATAGTTACTAAAGAACTTACAATTATTTTAAGCTAAAAGCCTTAAATGTGATAACACAAAGCTAGCACATCATTTATACATATTTATTGCTCGAATAACATATGTACCACCACGACATTCTGAATCTCGAGTATGCCATTCTCTGTTGGTAACTGCAATATCATATAACATTTCCTATGCAGCTTCCCAGCAAAGACGCATAAATGATCCTTCTAAAATAGTATCTATCATAGTTCCTGAGCTATCATTCAATGATCGATAGAAGATCTCAGACAAGTTAGATCCTCTGATTTTGTGATTTGGTACCATGCTCAGCTTCTTCTTGAATCGAAACCCTACCTCATACATAAACTCTGCAGGTAGTTGTCTGAAATTATAAATTTCATCCTTCAATTGTAACATTTGTGCAAGAGGAAATAATCTACTTAGAAACTGTGTCTTCAACTCATGCCAAGTAGTGATAGATCCTCTTGGAAGTTCCCCTTACCATAAAGATGTTTCTCCAGTCAAAGAAAATGGGAACAACCTTAATCTTCTTGATTAACCCCTAGAATATTATAATTTGTGCAAATCCCAAGAAAATTTGACACTTGCATGTTTGCATAATCCTTAGCAACTTTAGAAAACACACCTTTCAGATTCAGCAATTGGATCATAGCACTAGTAATATCAAACTTCACATTAGGGGCTAAAGAAGGAGGAACAATGGCTCCAAACTCTATAGGCTTAACATAACCCAGATCTTCATAATCTTCCTCATATGGATCTAAGTATTGATCTACTGGAATAAATGGAGCCCTGCCTCTCTAAACTCGACGATCAACAAGCTGTCTCAGTCCTCCTTGCTAAGCTACTATGACCTCTATAGCAAGTCTGGTTTCTTCTGCTTCTCTACGTTTTTGCTCCAACACTTGTTGTGTATATAAATCTGTATAGTTTGTGGATCTAATGAAGCATGTGGGAGTGCCACATTTGGGTCCACAGGTGGGGGATATTGCACCCTATCATGAACTATTCCTGACATCCTTCTAGGTGTTTGAATGATTCTTTCTGGCTCTGGGTCAAAAGGGAGTAAGGGATTGACTCTACTCTTAGTACTTGGCACACATCGGCTTATGCCAAAGAAAAATAAAAAAAAAATAAAAACCCACACACTTCACCAATTTAATTTACTACTTAACTATCTTCCTCTGCAACGGTGCCAAAATTTAATGTCGCCTAAAACTATACCTCATCTAGAAATATAATGCGGTCGAATGCAAATATAGTAACCCAACAAGGTTGGGGTTGATCCCACAAGAAAAACATGAATAGTTCTTTCCCTTGATGTAACCCACGAGTAGTACAGGAAAGTAAATGAGGGGGAGGGGGTATGAATTGCAAATAGTAACCAATTCTTGAGTGCTTTTGAGTTGAAATCAATATGAGACGAATGCTAGGTCTGTGTTCCCCCTGGCTTCTCAACTATGTAAATTTCTCGTGATCAACATAATTATTCTGTTGTATTGTATGCAAAGCCTACAAGATGGGTATTATCTACTGCTTAGAAGATAAATTTCACCCTTTGACTTGGTTATCATCTCAAGGTGTTACCTTGTTTCCCCTTGCAACGACCTCAGGTATACTTGGTTATCGTATCATTGTCTTAATATTCTTTTCCCAATCGCAAGCTTCTTAGTTATCGAATGGATACAAATACAGGAAATCTCAAGATAATACAGCAACTTGGGGCTAATTATTATGAAAAAGGATTAAGATACATACAGAAACCCTAGAACAATTGAGTCTCACACTTTCTCTTAGCTAATCCTCCAGGGTTCCCACAACCCTAACTAAGGAGATTAGCCGCTCATGTTTGTGCAAGAAACCATGATTGTTAATGAAGAACACATAAAATCAATTGCACAAGAATAATATTAATAAACTCCAAAGTCTTTAATTGAATAAACCCTAAAATCTCAAGAACAATTGTAAAAGTATGCAATAATGTGTAATAACTCATAAAAGAACATCACAATGCTCAACCCAATGAAAGATAAACCCTAGGGTATTTATAGTATCTCAAAATAACATAAAAATCCTATTGAAAACGAGAAAGGTAAAGTTAGGTCGGCAATTAGTACAACTCGCTCTTCACTCATATCCTCGGGTTATGAGTCGTACTCTGCCTTGTCATATCCGTTCCAATGTCTAATCTGCCTAAGTCTTTAACTCGCTGTTCAGCATACGATTTCTTCTTACGAGTCGTACCTAAGTGTAAGACTCATGTCCTTCATCCATATTTACCTGGGACTTCTTCCTTTCTAAGTCTTGAACACTGGTTTGTATACGATATGCCTATACGAGTCGTACTCATACTTTCAAATCGTATAACTATAACACTTCAAATCCTAGGTAGTAGATCAGGTTCTGTTATGCTTATGAATTCTGCATACGACTCGTACCCTGGCTTACGACTGGGGTACTTGAGTCGTATCTTCCTCATACTCGGCTCCTCAATTTGTCTTTTGGTTCTGTTATTCATATGATTCAGTATACGAGTCGTATTGATTGGTTATGAATCAAGTGATGACTCATATAGACCTATTTTATCTGCAATTCACACCAAAGTGCATCATATCCAATGAAACACCCTAAGTTCATGCATAAATTCGCGGTTTTAAGCATCGAAAGTGCCGTGTTTCCACGCCACATCAATTAGATACCTCAACTTACCCGCTTGTCCGAGGATGGTAGGGTGTTGCCACCTTTGCCTTACACCATATTTTTCAGGCAAAACCTTAAACAAATAGTTATAAAAGTGAGACCCAGCATCACTAATAACTGCATGTAGAGTGCCAAATCGATAAAAAATATTTTTCTTCAGAAATACAGTGACACTTTTACCTTCATTGTTTGGAAGAGCAACCGCAGTCACCCATTTTGAAACAAAGTCAATCGTTATCAAAATATAGCTCATGCCATAGGAGTTCACGATTGTACCCATTAAATCAATCACCCATGTATCAAACAACTCCAACTTTAATATAGTGTTATGAGGAGTTCATGGCATCGCGAAATATATCCTCGACGCTAATATTTATCACAGGATTGTGCATAATCGTGAGCATCCTTATAAATCATAAGCCAGTAAAACCTAAACTGCAGAATTTTGTGGGTTGTGTGGGTACCACTATGATGACCCCTAACTAGTGATGAATGATAAGCTTCAAGAATGCTCATCATCTCCACCTCAGGGATACACCTTCGAATAACACCATCCACCCAAACCCTAAAAAGAGATGGCTCATCCCAAAAGAACTTCCTTACCTCATGCATAAATCTCTTGCACTGCTGGAAGGAAAGATCTTCTGGGACAAGATCACTTGCCAAAATAGTTGGCAAAATCAGCAAACTAGGGGATTAAGTCTTGAGATGCTACCAACACCCACTCATCTAGAAAAGTATCATATATTTCAAGCTTATCGCCTACTCTACATTGCCTTCTTCTCGAGCCTAGACAAGTGATCTGAACCTTGGTTTTCAGTGTCTTTCCGATCTTTTACCTCAAAGTCAAATTCCTGCAGTAAGAGAACCCAACGAATTAATCTCGGTTTGGCATCTTTTTCTACATTAGAGATCTCAAGGCTCCATGATCTGTATGCATTATAACTTTGTCCCAATCAAATAAGACCAAAATTTTTCAAAAGCAAAAACCACCGTAAGCAATTCTTGCTTTTTAACTGTATAGTTCTTCTGTGAGGGGTTTAATGCCTTCCTAGTATAATATATATGATGAAGGATCTTGTCTCTTCTTTCTTCGGCAACTGCACCAAAATTTTGATCAACATCCAAACTATACCTCCAACTGAAGGATAAAGTGGTCACTGACAAGTAATGTAATCCAACTAAGTTGGGGTAGAACCCACAGGAAAGATGAAGATTTGTATCTCTAGCTTGCTAAACTCAACGGGCAGAACTGAAAGTAAATAAAGGATTTGTTATTGTAATCTCGAACCAGTAGCAAATCTCAACTTTAGTTGTAATCAGTCGGTGATGAACACTAGGATTGTGTACTCCTTGACTTCTCAACTCAGTAGGCTTATTGTGCTTTATTGAATCAACCTAGTACCTTGCATGCAGAATCTGATAAGTTATGTACCATCAACTGTCTTATGGACTCATTGGCGGATTTTATCTTTTACCTTTTGAGTCTCAGAATGTCCCATTACTAACTCTTATCCTAGATCCCAGTTAACTATTACCTTTTGAGTCTCAAGTTATTAGATAATAGCTAACCATCATTACATAAATGATATTAATTAGCTTAGATTGACAGCTAATATTCAAATTACTTTTGTAATTATCTTTTCCTAGTCACTAATCCTCTTTTGGAGTAAATAGTGATATTCTAGGTGCGATCTTACCCTTTACAACCGCTAAGACATCTATCAAACAAAAAATAATACAATATATGCAAAGATACTGGTTCAGAACAATTTAGCACTTCCCCTACTTCGTCAATATGTCAGGGCTGCCACAACCCTAGCTAAGAGCTTTAGCCGCTCATGCTTGTGAAACGATCAACGTAATTCCTAAAAAGCATGAAATAATATCACAATGATCAACAAGTAAAACCCAAAGCCAACAACTAAATTATCAACCAAAATCAAGAACAAAGTAATTCCAAGATCAAAATTCGAATCTTGGAATCAACTATATGTTTATCTATTTTATCCATCAGAACACCGTGTCCAAAGGCCTAAGCATGAAATATCCCATCATTCTACATCATGATTCTGCTTCTAACCTAGGTCTAAGCTACTCAGGTATACCTAACCTACCTGGACACCAAGCAACTATTAGAGAGGCATGATCACGAGTTTTTAACTTCGTACTAGTGATTTTTTACATGGAATTCATGGAAAAAACATGGGTTTTACCCTATTCAAGCAAGTTCCCTCCACTTTATTGCTCCAACGCCATAAGGTAGTCTGTAATGACCTGATTTTTGGTGATTTATGCGAATTACTTATTTTTATATGATTTTACTACTCTACCCTTCTTCGTGGTTACTTTATGGTATTTTAAAGGTATGGGGATAATTGACACAGTTTCCAATACATTTTGGTGTGATTGTGCGAGATTGTAGTTTTGGTAGTTATAAAGACGTATTAGTTGACTTCTGTCAATATTTATTAATATGTATGTTGGATGGCAAACAGACTGCTCTAATAGATTCGAAACATTGATTTTTTGTTGGTTACATAGTTGGTGTGGTTTTACGGCTTTGGTATCTCATTTCAACACTCAGTTCGAAAAGTTATGAATTTAGATTTTGGAGAGTCAACTTTGTGAAAATGACGTTTTTTTAAAATACTGATATCTCTATTGAGTCCATAGCGTCTAATTTGATTGGATAACTGTAATAGCCCTCTAGATCATTTTTTGTATTTCCGCTCATTTTGTCATTTAGAACTTTTCTGTAGCTGCCCCAAGTCATTTATGACTTGCTGAAACTGACAGTTTGATTGTCGGATAATTCGTTTGATTTTTAGAATTAATTCCTTTCTTTAAATGTTCGCTGGTTCAAATTGACTATCGAGCAAAATCTTAAGATAAACAATCGTCAATTCTAACAGTTCTAACAGAACATAGATTTTGGGTTAGGTGAACCGTTGATTCGAATTCCCAGGCTCCAGACTCATTTGGCCTATTGGGCAACAAAAAAAATTATGTAGTGGACGTGGAACCCACTTTTTTCATTGACTTCCCAGGCTGCTCGCATTTTTTCTCAGTGCTCAAACTTCACTTTTCCTTGTACACAAATGAAGATCGCTTCGTTTTCACTTCTTAGGCTTCCTTTCACCGCCTCCACTACTGGCCACCGCTTCTTCTCCGCTGTCATCGTCGCTGCCGGCCATCACGAAAACCCTAACAATGTGTCAAGGAAGCTCCAACAACCGAACAAAAATCTCCTCAAAGCTCGTGAAACTATCAATAAACATTTCTCTACTCTAGCACCGATTCTTTCTCAGGAAGACAAACCTCACCTCTCTTACGACCAAGCCGTAGGTACCGTGGCGTCTTCACAAGCAAACTTCATGCGCGTTATCGTCCAACATATTCCTCCAGAAAGTTCTGTGGATCCTTCTGGAAGCTTCAGCAAAGGTTCGGGGGAAATTGGAGTGGAGTTGTTGTGTGTGGTGAAGGCTGTGTTGAAGAAGATTAAGAGGAGAGTTTTGGTTGGGGATAAGGTTTTGGTAGGTTCAATTGATTGGGTGGATAAACGTGGAGCTATTGAGAATGTGTTTCAAAGGAAGACGGAGATTTTGGATCCTCCAGTAGCTAATGTGGATCATTTGCTAGTGTTTTTCTCTATGGATCAGCCAAAGATTGAGCCATTCTCGCTCACTAGGTTCCTCGTAGAAGCTGAATCAACCGGAATTCCTCTCACTCTTGCGTTAAATAAATCAGAACTTGTTTCTCAAGAGGTTAGAAATACACTAATACAGATAGATATACTCATTCCACATACACATATGTTGTAAGTTGTGCTAAATTGCTCAAGACAGTGTCATTCCATTAGTTGACATGTTCTTAGTACTTGGATAAATTGAGTTGCTTGCTATTAATATGATTTGGCACTAGAAGATGATCTTTGCTTTTGAATAATAACCTATAGATTAGATGAGCACATTGTTATATCAATCAACTACATCTAGATGCGGGGCGTTGAGAGGAAACCGATGTTTTTCACATAGATATGAACAATTACTAGCCAGTGACAGAAGGTCACCTGTGCTTCCATGAACACAGTCATTTTTGAATAAATAACAGCATAAACAAATGCAGGATATTTCGTTACAATGTACTCCAAACAACTAGAAAAGAACTAACTGAAAAAAAGGAGATCTAAGGCTACTTATTTCTACTAAATGCTACATATTCGTAGCTCTTGGGGAGGAGGGATCTTCAACATTAATATGAAAAAGACTAACCGAAAAAAAGGTTTAGCTGATATCAAATAATCTTGGATGTATAATAGGGAGAATAACCCCTTTGCTCACTCAATTATTGATAAATTTTATTTTTTGTCTTTGTAATATTCAACTAAGCACTTCTAACCTTCAATTAGCTGGTATGTGCACGTTTTGATCCCTTTGCTCGTGAATATTCACAAATTTTCAGAAGTATTAATCATTCCAATATTTAGTTAGCTATATGCTATGTTAAGCTTGTACTTTTACTTCATTTTTGAGGAAAATAGACTTTTAAAAATAGTTCAACTATAGCATATTTGCCACATAAATGTCCAAAAGCACACATTTTAATTAATTGAAATTTAAATTTGTTGAATCATATGTCACAAGGACCAAATCAGAATTTTCATTAATTTGTAGATCAAAAATTACAATTATCTCTAGATAATATTGAATTTTCAAAAGCTTGACCTATTAGAAAAAAGTCAAATGATTATGGCCTTGCCCTTATAATAGTAAGTAATATGTTTAACTCCGAAAAGATAAAAGAGTACATAATGGATTGCTGTAGCTAATGTTCGATCCCAAGTAATTGTGTATAAGGGCAAAGTTGAGGGGCACCAGCATACCCATTTAGCTTTTGTGCATCAGGGGTCCTTGTTTAGTATATGATCATTCTTTCATGGTATATACATGCATATACAAAGAAATTTCCGAGGTTAGCGGGTGCCTCTGACCACGATCTCCTCCCACCTAATAGTTTAGGTACGCCTCTGAATACATCTCAACCCCAACTTGTTTTCATTTGTTTAAATGAATTATTTGTTTCTATCTCACAGTTCAGATCCTTTATCAGCACATCACTATACCTTGGGATGATTCCTAGTGAATACTTGTTAATTTGTTTATGCATCCTTTTACTTGTGTGTTGTCCTTTCTTCTTCTTTGATTTTCTCAACTACTGGTTGCAATGCTTGACATTAGATTTATGTACCATTTCGTAGATTGGGATACATGTGTATTTGGAATTACCTGTGTAATGGGCTAGGATGTGAGGTCAAAATACAATATCAGCTTGTTAGATTTTAAAAGAGTGAACTCAAACTGACGAAAGAGAGAAGCAGAAGAATAGAACACACAAGGAGGATTCTAGATTGTCTATCTAGAAGATGAAAAATGTGTTTTAACTAAGAAATTCTTGTAATACCCAAGCAAGTATTGACTACTTTTTATGTGATTCAGATTTGATACTACTTTCTTCCTTCCTGTTTATATTTTGTGGTCATTTCTCTGACGCTGAAAGCCAGTGATCAACTTCGGCAGGAAATAAAAGCATGGAAATGTAGGCTTCGAAGTTGGGCCTATGAACCAATCTTTTGCAGCATTGATTCCAAGCGTGGACTTGATACACTCCAGTTTATTATGAGAGAACAAACATCCGTCATTGTTGGTCCAAGTGGAGTGGGGAAATCCAGCCTGATCAATGCTTTGAGAGGCAATAAGCACATTCTTCATGCAGTCGAAGAGCGAAACTGGTTTGATCCTGTGGGTGGCCCTTCTTCATCGTTGTATGTTATGTATTACATTAGTTTTTTTTAGAACCCTTTGGTTTAGTGTTCCTTTTCTTTGTTATGATAGCAGATTCTAGGGAGCAAGTGGTATGAAGAGCAACGTGTCGGGGAAGTGTCAGTAAGAAGCGGCAGAGGAAAGCATACAACAAGGCACGTGTCTTTGCTTCCATTGCCTGATGGGGGGTATCTTGCTGATACTCCAGGATTTAACCAGCCTAGTTTGATTGAAGTGACAAAGAATTCTCTTGCACATCATTTTCCGGAGGTGTGTCTTGATGGCACTGCTTCATCTCTAAATTTTGTTTATTTTATTTTACTATATCTTAATCAATCTATATATGTGAATCCCTTGAGTAACTTCTAATCTAATTACTATGGATTCAGATCCGCAAGATGCTTAAAGATAGTGAACCTGCAAACTGTGCATTCAATAATTGCTTGCATCTTGGTGAACCGGGGTGCCTTATAAAAGGTGATTGGGAAAGATATCCATATTATCTTCAGTTGCTTGACGAAATTAAGATTAGGGAGGAATTTCAGTTGAGGACCATTGGAACTAAACGAGAAGGTGATGTTAGGTATGTTCGAAATGCCTCCATACTTTGATGAGATATTTACCAATTCACTCACACACAACTTAAGGTATATCTTAAAAATTTACTTCACAAAGTAAGAAAGACAATAGTACTATTGAGTCAGTCAAGTACAGGAGATGTATGATAAGGTTTCATTTTTTTTTTTTTTGGATAGCCGTGGTGTCCAGGCCAACTTACACGCACTTCGACTAATTCCACGGGATACCTGCCACCTCCCACCAGCAACAGATTCCAGATAACTCTGTCCACCGAGGCTAGAATAGATGGGAAGAATATCACCTAGTGTTTTTGATAAGAATCGGGTTACGTTGATAAACAAAAAATAATGCTGAAGCAAAAACCCTAAGATTAAAGACAAGAAATTAAAGATAGATGAAATTTGAGAATAAATCTCCAATTTCGAGATGAAGTGCTAAGAACCCTAATTGATCTTAGTATTCAAAATTAGTGGATTAAGACTAATTATGATACCAATAGAATCAATTCAAGAACTTATATCCAAAGGTGATCTAGACCCCCTATTTTGAAGAAATTAAAGACAACAATTAGTATAAGACTAATCACCTTCTTTAATTAACTTTAATAGAAACCAAAGATATCAAGTTAAGAATTAATCTTACCTTCTAAAGAATCGTTCTTATAAGGTTGCAAGATAAATCCCAAGTAGCCACACACAAAGGTGTAAATAAGAGAAACTCAATTAATAATAATGTTTTCTCCTTGAAAATAACAAAATCCATCCCTATATATAGGGAAAAAAAACCTATCCCAAATAACATGGTATTGGAATCTACCTTTATCAAATCTAACTAGGACTAGGAAAAAGCTATCCCAAATAGCATGGGATTAGAATCTACTATTATGAAAATAATAAATAAAATCCTAATAGGACTAGGAAAGCATGTAAAAATAATACCACAAATTCTCTCCTAAGAAAATAAGGAAAAGTTTTCAAATTTACTTACAACCCATATGGGCTCAATCTTCTTCCTTTTGGGCTTGGACTTGAATAATGAAATATGTGTAGCACTTTGCCCATTCTTCTCCATAATTCTTGCACTCGTTCTTGGGCTCTTCTTCCATCATAAGCATTTTCTTGATTTCATTGAAGCCCATCAATTTTAATGCAAACGGGCCAGCCTGGATGCTATCATTCCCCTCTTCTTGAAAACAATTCGTCCTCGAATTTGAATCTCGCATAATCAAGATGACATGCAATAGTAAACAACATCCATTACTTGAAAACAATAATGGTAGGAACAAAATAAGATAGTGACCATGCATCCACTTAACCCAACTAATCCTTGCATGTATAAATACACCTTTATAAAGCATGTGGACATCATCATCACAATAGAAAATTATCTTCCTTTTATGAGCACTACAATATTCATGTTTAGATGACGTAGGGAATGATATGTGTCTCTCCAATTTAGCTCTATCAATAAAGTACTCCATTAGGCTTGTTAATGACGTCATAAGCTCCATAAAATATGTATCAAATTTAACACTTTTATGATATAGCCAAGCATCATCAATTACACTTGAAGATTTTTCCATATAACATTTATTCACATAAGCATAGGAGATTTCAAGAAGGTTAGAAGAATCTTTCAATCTCAAAATACAATCTCCATTAAATTCTAAGTAGCTGCTCAAATTCACCAACAAGGAATCATGAATAGGTTCAACAATGGGCATTTGATCACTTGTATCATAATAGTCACGGATTTCCTCATCACTAGTAGCAAACATTTTTTTTCCTTACAATCACCAAGACTTGAGGAGTCATGCCTTAATTTGGTTTTATGTAGCAAAGGAATAATATTGCCTCGTTTTTTCTTGCTCATTAGCGTTACATCTACATCTGCCTTGTTGGACTTCTTGTCATTAGTCTCATCTTGGACAAGTCCAAAATAATTCTCTTTACCTATAACCTTCTTATGAACAAACACTGGCTCAATGGAACATGTAGTTTCAACCACCTTAGTATTAAGTTCATCCACTGAAGACTTTTCAATGCAAACTATTCCATGAGTACCTATAAGAGAATCAAAGCAACTAAAAGTAGTAGGAAGGTTAGAGATAGAATAAGAAATAACCTTACTCAAACTTCCTTGGTTCTCTTTCTCTACCTCGTTATTATCCCTCTCTTTATTACTCATGATTATCTCTACTTTCTTTTCTCTTGACCTCACTTGACATCCCGTTCTCTTCACACAACACAATCTTTCTTCTTTCCTCTCTTGGAATATCAACATGCTCCCCTTTACTCCTATCACTCTTTTCTCTCTCAAAATTTTTCATTGCTTCTTTCACACGTTTGTGATCTTCATAAACTTGGGATGGAGTTAAAGGTACAAGTTTATATTTTCTTTCGTTTAGCTCAAGAGAAACTCTATTTTTCCCCATCATAAATTGCATTCCTATCAAATTGCCAGGAACGCCCAAGCTTGATATGACAATCTTGCATTGGAATTACATCACAAAGAACATTATCAGAGTACCTTCCAATGGAGAAATAAATCATGCATTGCTTAGTCACCTTAAGTTCATAGAATTTATTGTGTTTGATGCATGTATGTTTCAACTTCTCCACCACGTATGAACTTATCACATTAGCATCATTTTCAAAATCAATAATCATAGAGCAAATATTATCCTTTATCTCACACCATGTATAAAAAACACTTCTCTTTAAATCAGTTATGTTCACCTGATTAGGTGGGTTTTGGGTGACCTCTAATGCATTGAGTCGAGCAAAAATCTTTCTAAGTGCCTCGACTATGTCATTGTTTTGAGTCCCAGCATCAGTATTCTTTACGGTGTGGACATCTCCAAAAGTTAAAGAAAACAAAAACTCTCAATTTGACCCTTTTTTTCTCACCCCTCTTACCTTTTTCCACTCAAATTACAAGATTCCTTTAGGATTTATATATTAATCCTACTAGTAACAATCCCTTTAGAAGTGAGATGTAGAGATTAAAAAAAAAATTACCAACTCCCAGACGGATTGGGTTTGGTAGGACAAAGAAAAAAACCAATTAAAAAAATCTAAATTTTTTCCTCTTCTTGGTTTTCCTCCTTGATGTTGGAAAACAAGAAACACAATAAATTTGAAATTTCTTGATCTAAAGCAATCTTTTTTTGTTTTACTACGAAACTCCCAAGAATTATCAAGAATGGAACCTTGATAGAACCGCTCTGATACCACCTGATAAGAATCGGGTTGCGTTGATAAACAAGAAAAATAATGCAGAAGCAAAAATCCTAAGATTAAAGACAAGAAATTAAAGATAGATGAAATTTGAGAATAAATTCCCAATTTCGAGATGAAGTGCTAAGAATTCTAATTGATCTTAGTGTTCAAAATTAGGGGATTAAGGCTAATTATAATACCAATAGAGTCAATTCAAGAACTTAGATCCAAAGGTGATCTAGACCCCTATTTTGAAGAAATTAAAGACAACAATTAATATAAGACTAATCACCTTCTTTAATTAACTTTAATAGAAATCAAAGATATCAAGTTAAGAATTAATCTTACCTTCTAAAGAATCGTTCTTATAAGGTTGCAAGATAAATCCCAAGTAGCCACACACAAAGGTGTAAATAAGAGACTCTTAATTAATAATAATGTTGTCTCCTTAAAAATAACAAAATCCATCCCTAAATATAGGGAAAAAAAACCTATCCCAAATAGCATAGGATTGGAATCTATCTTTATCAAATCTAACTAGGACTAGGAAAAAGCTATCCCAAATAGCATGGGATTAGGATCTACTATTATGAAAATAATAAATAAAATCTTACTAGGACTAGGAAAACATGTAAAAATAATACCAAAAATTCTCTCCTAAGAAAATAAGGAAAAGTTTTCAAATTTACTCGCAACCTATATGGGCTCAATCTTCTTCCTTTTGGGCTTGGACTTGAATCATGAAATATGTGTAGCACTTTGCCCATTCTTCTCCATAATTCTTGGACTCGTTCTTGGGTTCTTCTTCCATCATAAGCCCGTTAATCTTAATGCAAGTGGGCCAGCCTGGATGCTATCAATTTGTTTGTGTTGGGAATTGATCTGAGGCCTTTTGGTGCTCAACCCAACTTCTTTGAACCATTTAGGTGCTCAACCCAGCCCATTTGTTTCTAGGTTCTTTAAAGTATGTTATATTTTTCTGTAATTTTAATATCAAATATAAAATTTGAATTTTGCTGTGTATGTTTGTTGACCAAGTATTCTTATGGCGGGTTTGCTTAAATTTGACATTGGCGCTTGTGAAGCTTTTCCATTAAAGGAAACTCACACTAAACTCTACAAGTGCATGTTGCTATCCGTGAATCTCCTGCAGTTTTAATATTTGTAAATTTGCTGATGATACTTTTAGAATGAAGTGCGGATAAACACTTCCTTGAGATAATTATATAGAAACTGAGATTCCATACGCTTTGCGACATAATTATCACACCGCATAATCCAATGAGAAGGATTACATTTCTGCACGAATCAAAGATGGTAAATGTTGAAAGGACATTTTCCTCAGCAAAAACTTGTAATTGTGTGGTTTTCCTAAACTTGTTTTCATCGAAGTACTTGAACAATTTATTCATGGAAGGGGTACCTATTGTCTATCAGAGTACTGTAAAACTAAGTACAGCAATATAGCGACTAGCCTACTGTTATGGTTTTTTGTGCTCCATTTCCTACTCTTCATTTATTTTATTTCTATAATCCTATTGTTAATCCATTTGCCTCAAATGGTAAATATACTTCATCTGCGGGTGATGCAAATCATTCTACCCCCCATCCCTAAAGAGAAGTATTTATTTAATACATCTTGCAGGTGCAAAATAGGAGACAAGGGAGTTGTGCAAGCAGAACCGCGGCTGGAGGCCAAGAAATACAGGAGACAGTCTCGTAAAAGAGTGAACCAGTCATTACTAGATGAATTGGATGAACTCGATGATGAAGACGATACACTGGAGGATGACAATCCTATTCTAAGAGCAATGAGGGAAGAAAATCAATAGAAAAGCTAAACAATTCAAGAGTTCTGAAATTTTCAGTAGTTCTGCATGCATCCATTACACCTCAATCCTTCTTGGTTTGTAAATAGTGATTTTCTAACATCTTTTCCTGAGCCGAGAGTGGTTGAAGGGATTGTTAGATGTTGTAGACAACAAACGCTCTAGTTGGCACTGTTTCAACTCTCAATGATGTGAACCAGTTTAAACGATGGTGGAAGCTAACACGAATTTAGAGCAGTATATTTAATAAAATGGGGGGTGGGGGTGGGGGTGGGGGTATGCATTTCCTTCTGCCGCTAATCTTTCCATGTGGCATCCTAATGAGTGGTGTGATATCGGTATCCTTTATTCGTGTCTGAAGTTGCTAAACGTACCGCTTTCAGCATATTACGAAGTCCTATGTAGGCTGTATTGGAGTTGCCTCATCTTTTTCAGTTGGATGTTTGTCATGTTCTCAACCTTGTTTCCTAGCGAGTGGGGCAAATGGATGTCGGACAGATAGCTGCATCCGTTGGTGTCGGAAACTCACTGGTAATTGTTTACGAAGGTGTTACCAGGGTATCTTGGAACAAATAGATGCGTTCTCGATTTTTCTTCCATGACAAACTCAAATAAAAAAAGCTGTGGCTGTGGAAGCAACAAAAAAGGAAAAAAAAAAGAAACAGAGAAGTAGATGTGCTTTGCAAGATTTTTTTGTTTGGTCCTTAAGAGAAAAAAGAACTTTTGCGCTGGGTATAGCTTGTAGAAACGCCACAGGAAGCTATTGTCGTAGGTCAAAGCTTCAAGATTTGAAAACTGAATTTAAGTAAATAGGCTTGTTTTGAGTGGGTATTGCTACAAAAGATTGGGTATATATTTAGAAAATAAATTTGAAATTTATGGTGATTTGATGTAATTTTTGAGGTGTTTCGGATGGAATTGATACTTGAATTCAAGAAAAAACCGAACTCAATTCTTTTATAGTATTTTATAGGGGTGTATTATTTACCTCTTATAATTTTATATTATGTTATATATTGGGTGTATGTTATTGTATATCATGTTTTTAATATTATTGTATAAAAAATAAAACAAAGTTTTGTATCTAGTTATATATCAGAAATGTAATGTTGTATGCCAAATGTTTAAAAACAATACTATGGTAAGAAAATGGGCAAATAACAGAAATACTCAAACATAAAGGGGCTATCTACAAAAAAACTCTCAAATTAATTACAAAACATATCAATGAAAAAAAAATCGACTGTATATTAGGCGTGTGTATCTCAGATACATAGGTCAAGTTGCGTGTATATGAGATATACAATTGTATATCTGGGATTGTGTATCTAGGACTGTGCATATGAAATAATTTTAAGCTTTGTGTATTTGAAAATAATTTTAGCTTTGTATCTTAGATATTTAAGTCCTATGTATATATGGTATCTGTATATTTGTGCGTAGATACAATTCCAAATCTCCCCCCCTAAATTTTTTGATGAGCTTCCACGGAACCATCACTCATAACCCTAAGAAAACCACCATCGTCCTCTCTCTCTTCTCCTTCACTGTTATTTCGATTAAACTTTGGCTAGAATACGGTATTTTATCATCGGAGATCCATGAATTTCCGACGAGACCAGATCTATGAATTTCAGCAAGAACGGATCTATGTTTGTGATTTCATCAAAGATGATTCTTCGATGAGATCTAACAATGACGGAAAAAATAGAATGTGTTGGCGTTTCATTGGTTGTTGGTTGTTTGGGTCTATTTAGTGGTGGGGGTTGTTGTGGTTTCGTGGTCGGAGCTTGGTCGGCCTGTGGAGAGGAGTGATGACGGAAAGAGGAGATCTAGTTGGTTGTTTTGAATTTCGGCATAAACAAACAAAAGGAAATGAATGGGGTTGTAGACTTCATGTCACGACTCGACTCCAGGCCTGGCTGTGATGGGTATCTCAAGCCCACCATGGACTGGAGACCACCCCTTGCCTAACCTCAAGAGCATAATAATAATAATAAAGCGGAAGCCAATCAAACAGTAATAAGAAAATGAATAGATAACTCAATAGAAAACTAAGAGTTAAAAAAACAACCAACCCAGACTTGTCCATAATAGCCTCTAAAATCAGAATAACATATAAGTTAGGACATGCCCTCGACTAAGACCAAAAAGAATCCAAAAGTAGTAAGTCAATAAAGAAAAAATAATGAAATGATAAGGCCTTCCAAAGGATAGAGGCTCACCAGTTCACAGCAACTCAACAGACGTGCTCAACTACATAACGCTACATAGGAGCACAAAAAAGCCTTCATACCCCATATCATGAAACGATGAAGCGTCCTAGGACAGTCAGTGGAATAATGTAACTCACGGAAAGTGATAAAATAATGTCATATCCAAAAGCAGTCAAAACCACATACACAGAGTCATATATATATATATATATATATAGGATGCCGAAATAGGATTAAAGGTCATGAACATTAGAATTTAAACCATCAACCTGAACTATGTAGCTCGATCCATCCTAAAGGCACCTATGGGCTATATGGGTTCAACTTTCCTTGTTAAAAGAGCCCCAGTGCATTTTAGCTGCATGAACCGAGAAAAAATTGAGGAAAAACTAAAGCCACCAACACAATAACCATCTCAAAATATATATATCAAGTATGCACCAAGCACATGGTCATATAGACCCCCAACGGCGGAAAACGTGGTTTATAGTGTTCGTCTCTTTGGGACGTATATCTTCACAATGAACTACACAATTCCCTATAAGCCCAAATTAAAATAATCTGCACATAAACCAATCCATTAAACCAGGAATCATTCATTAAGGCATTTGCCACTTGGTATCGTCATACCATTATGCTTGCAAGCTAAATTAAACATGCCAAACCAATTCATATAACTACACTGACTCCCAAATTTCATTTAAAATCCAAACAGTGGCCAACAAGGCCATTCAAATCCATTTTTATATCCATTAATACAATGCATTAGGTTCAAATACAAGTTAAACCATGCAATTTTTCTATATTCAGGACCAAGTTTACAAAGTGGGTTGAGGTTAATGCCAATTCTAAGCCAAAGTTCATCCAATTTGGGAAAACTCATGTCCCCCATTTCAATCATTTAAACAGTACATCAATTCAATCCCCAAAAGATCAATTTAAAGCATGAATAATCAATTTAAAAAATGGGACAAGTAATTTAATCAGTAACAACAAAAACCCCTCAACCCAATTTCAAAATCCACAATTTAAATAATATGAAAATTTATACGATCAATGCCACAAAGTAAAATTTAAGTTTAGGGAGAGAAAAATTCCTGAAATACACAAGAAATTGAAGTCAATTCAAAGTTTGGATCCCGAACGATGAATTCTCTATGAAACCCTTGAATATTCTTGAATTTTGAGTTTGAGACAGAAAAAGAATGATTTTATCTTTAAAAACTGAAGACAATTGGGTTATTTTATGTTATAAGGTCGTACAAGGGGTAAAAAGATCAAAAGACCCCCACCCAAGTGAAAAAAATAAAAATTGGACGAAATTAAAATACTGGCATGGGATACCAATATCGCGGAGGTTAGCCTCCATGCCACGCCAATATTACAGGGGTTAACCTTTGTGACACAGTCTTATCACAGACTCTCGCTTCCTCGGGATCTCAAAATAACCTCGAACCCCTTATAAAAAATCCAAAACTTTTCCAAAACATCCTTTTAACATTTTTAAACATAATTCAAGTCAAAAATTGATATTACGCAGGCGGGAGGGTCAAAAATAAAATCATCAAAGTCTTATGGGGTCTTAAATTTCATCGGAGCTACATCGTGGTTGTGAAGCAATAGTCTGACTTCACCTGAAAAAGAGGGAAAAAGGGTTGATAATTGGTAGATACACATAATTTTTTGTATCTTAGATATATCCAAAGTTTGACGTGTTAATCTATAATACCCCTTAAGATTCTTGACACGTTTCTAGCTCCTAGACACATGTTTAAAGGGGTCCAAGGTTTTAATTTCACACTAAGTACAAAAGACTTAGCCATTTTAACATTTCAAGAATGTGAACATTTTATTTTCGGCCTTCCCAAGTCTGAAACATTGATTGTTGAGTTGAAATGTGTCTAGGGATGTTAAAAAGGTCATCCGGGAGAGTTTTAGAATTTTTGAAGAGGGTTCGGGGTGTTTTTGGATCACAGAGATAGAATACCTATGCGATTTGGGCGTGTCACAGAGGATGGACCTCCATAATACATGACGTGTCACGGAGATTAGTCTTCACGATACACGTCGTGTCATGGAGGCTAGTCTCCGCAATAGCCTCCGTGCCATGAAGGGTATTTTTTCCTATAATTTTAAGTAAAGTCCAAGGGGGTATTTTAGTCTTTCCTCCTCTTTCCAAACACTTAATTCACAAATTAAAACCCCAAGATGGGCATTAATTTCCCCTTTCCTCATCAGTTATCATACGTAAAACTCATCCCCATTCCCAAGAACATAATTTCAAGCTTTCTTTCCAAGGATTCAACTATTCAAGGTTCTAATTCCAAGATTTTTATTTAAGGATTCAAGAAATTAAGTTATGTGGGATATTCATCAATGGGTTCGTTCCAACCATTGAGTCCCAAAATCCCCTTTTGTTCAAGTATGAACTTCTTATTTTCTTTTATGAAAATATCAATGTTAATTATGAATTTAATCCATGTTTTCTTAGTAGTTTTAAATTCAATCCATACCAATATGTTTTTTCATTTGAATTATGTCATTACATACTTTGAATTTCAATCACCCATATCATATTCAGTTGACACCATGTTAATTTATTAAGTAATGAATTAAACCATGTGAGCATGTTGTCCTCCTGAGGTTAACACATCCCCATATTTAAAATTCATGGATTTTATCAGTTTAGTGAGATGTACTATGTTTTAGGTCTCTAATTAATGACTTTCTACTAGTGTTTTTAAATTATGTTATTGTAATTAAAGTCTCATTCAGTGCTGGCGGTTAAGAACACCCGATACCTATACGTTTACTTGTGTTTCAGACTTTCAAGTAATAAGTCAGTGAAATCCTGATCTATTATCAAACTTAGTTTTCTATGATCATGTTGAGCATTATCAGTTGTGATATCGAGTTGACTTTAGTCAGAACTAGTATTAGTTCAGCTCCTACTAGCACCGAGTAAACCCAGGGATGGGGGCTCACTTGCTAGTAGAGGGTGTGACCTTTAGTAGCAGTCCTTAAGTTCCAGAACTTTGTAGCCAGTGTAGGTTTTAAGAGGGCTTCCTGCCAGATGAGGGTTGACACTCTCTTAGAGGCACCTGTCAGTAGAGGGTGACACCCTATTCCTTTGGGACAACAGTTTAGTGGATCCACACAACTAGTATTAATACCCGTGCAAGGTACTGACACCCTTCCAACTAGGGTTACAGGTTGGACCCCGATTAACTCAGATTGGGACATTGTTAATTACATGATAGCCTCTACAATTTTAGTTTAGTACTCAGGCTATGTCAGTATAGGATTGCATGACCAAGTATTTCGTTTATCAGCTATTCTGTCAGTTAGTTTTACATATTATCTCAGAATATATTTTACTTGTTCTTGCATTCTTTTTACATGTTCATAAATCCATGTTCAGTATCCATATGTATTTTCAGCTAGTCCTTATCTCACATCCCAGTACATTTAAAGTGCTGATCGCATACTTTCTTTTACGCTATATTGATTTTGCAATATAGGTTCGAACACTCAGTTCCCCGATCGCCCTTAGTCAGCTCAATTCTTTTTAGTAGCAGTAGTGGTGAGTCCTCATCCATCGAGGATAGGATATTTTCAATTACTTTCAGTATTTTACTTTATGTTCAGTCAGTCAGAGTAAGTCGGGGGTTTGTCCTATCAACTCCTTACGTCTTAGAGCTTTCAGATATTCAACTATATATTTAGATATTAAGATTTATTTCCAGTTTTATTTATCAGTAATTTAGGCGTGTTGGTATTTAAATTAGTTCAGCTTCCACATATGATACTTTATCATCATTTTACTAAGTGCTCACAACAGGTACCAGACCATGGGTTAGCTTGGGGTCACTTGTGGCCTTAAGCACCGTGCTACGACTAGTGGATAGCCTCAGTTCATGACGAAACTTAGTATTAATATGTATGGTTTTAGAGTTTCCTAGGGTGGCTGAAAGCCACATTGACTAGAGACTTGTGTATGGGTATGAAGTGCACTACACTTATGGGCAAGAGGCTATGAGATATTTTAGAAAAGTTTCCCTTCTTTTAGGATTCATGTCGTGCAAAAGAGAATGAGCTCTATTGAATTTAATTTTTCTAACTCGTACTTCATCCTTTGATAGAAAATGCCTTCCAGAAGAAACAACGGAAGAAGAAATGGGGGTCAACCAACACTACCACTTTTTAGGAAGATCCCTTGAACAAAAATGTTTCCCACCCCGAATTTAGGGCCATTTTCACAGCTTTGGCCCATTTTGTGGCTGCTCAGAATAACTAGCAAGGTATTGCTCCAGCCAATCTAGTGGTGAATACAACTGCAGCTAGAATTTGAGACTTCACTCGGATGAATCCCCCATTCTAGATCCAATTTTGAGGAGGATCCACAAAAGTTTATGGATGGTGTGTAGAAAGTGATAGACATTATAGGTGTCAATTTTAATAAGAGTATTGAATTAGCTACTTATCAATTACAGGGAGTAGCTCATACTTTGTTTAAGCAATGGAAGAAGGACAGAGGTGTTGAGGCAGGACCTATTAAATGGGAGAAGTTTGCCACGACCATCTTAGATAGGTTTTCCCATTAGGGTTGAGGGAGGATATGGTTCAAGAGTTCATAAATCTAAAGCAAGGTAACATGAGTCTGAAGGAGTAATCACTCAAGTTTACTTAGTTAGCGAGGTATTCTCCGACTATGGTGGCTGATTCTAGGTTCAGGATGAGTAAGTTTACGTTTGGTGTGTCTGACAGTGTAGTCAAGGAGTATAGAACAACCATGTTAATTAAGGAGATGGACCATTCTAGGATGATGGTTCATGCTCAGTAGATTGATGAGGAAATCTCAAAGAGAAGGAATTGGAGAATATGAGTGCCAGAACAGGTAGCTTCAAATTTTCTCAGCCAAGGTCGAAAGGTGGTAATTGTTCTCAGTTCTGCTAAATTTGTTTAGCTCTAGCCCTATCTTTATCCAGTGCGTCAGTGCCTAAGTTCAGGTAGGACAGTCGGGATAAAGCGCCAAGCTCTAAGTCCCAAGATAGTATAAACAATGGTTGCACCTATCCACTTTACATGAAATATGGTAAGCATCACTAGAGAGAGTGCAGGACAAGTAGTGATGTGTGTTTTAGATGTGGCAAGCCAGGCCATAGGGTTAGGGATTGCCAGTAGTTAGCCAAAAAAAAGGATGTTCATCAGCAGGGTCAGTTAAACTTTTTATCACATCCAGTAGATCGTCTGATTCAGTATGGTGCCACCTCCTGTGCCACCAGTGGGTATCGTCAGAACCGACTTTATGCTCTCCAGACTCGGCATGATTAGGAGAGTTCTCCTGATGTGGTTACGGGTATGTTACAAGTCTTCCACCTTTATGTTTATGCATTCTTAGACCTCAAGGCTTCACTTTCCTTTGTGACTCCTTATATAGTTGTAGACTTCAGTTTCAGTACCAAAATATTAGTAGAGCCTTTCTCAATATCTACCACAATGGGTAGTTCTATTGTAGCTAGACGGGTATACAAAAATTCCCTTGTAATAGTGTCTCAGAAAATTACTTCAGTTGAATTATAGAGTTAGAGATAAATGATTTTGATGTCATTCTCGATGTGGTTTGGCTCCACTCATGCTATGCTTCAATTGATTGTAGGAATAGGATTATCTAATTCCAGTTTCCTAATGAACCCGTTATTGAATGGAGAGGTAGTACATCAATGTCTAAGAGTTAGTTTGTCTCCTATCTTATGGAAAGAAAGATGATATCCAACGGATGTATTTACCATATTGTCCGATTTAAGGAATCAAATTCAGAAACTACGAGTCTTGAGTCAGTTCTAGTAGTGAATGAGTTTCCAGAAGTGTTCCCTGAAGATCTTCTTAGAGTATCTCCCAAAAGGGAAATTTACCTCGGAATAAATCTCATCTCAGATATTCAACCTATCTTAATTCTGCCTTAAAAATCACTCTAGCTAAGCTTAAAGAGCTAAACAAACTATTTAAAGATCTATCAAATAAGGGTTTCATCAGGCCTAGCATTTCTCTATGGGGTGCTCCAGTTTTCTTCATGTGCAAGAAAGATGGTTCTCTTAGAATATGTATCGACTACTGTCAGTTAAATAAAGTCATAATAAAGAATAAGTATCCTCTCCCTAGAATTGATGACTTGTTGGACCAACTTCAGGGTGCAAGCTATTTCTCTAAGATAGACCTCAGATCCTGCTAACATCCACTTAGAGTCAAAGAATGTGACATCCCAAAGACAATCTTCAAAACTCGATATAGTCATTTTGAATTCCTAGTTATGTCTTTTGGACAAACGAATACTTCTGAAGCTTTTATGGACTTGATGAACAGGGTGTTCAAGAAGTACTTGGACATGTTCATCATAATCTTCATAGATGATATCCTTGTTTATTCCCATAGCAAAAGTGATCATGTAGATCATTTAAGGGTTATATTATGGACCCTTAAGGATCATTAGTTATTCACTAAGTTTAGTAAGTGCAAATGTTGGTGGAGATCAGTAGATTTCTTTGGTCATATCACTTTTTATGATGGCATTCGAATTGATCCTCAAAAGACCAAGGCAGTAAGAAACTGGCCTAGAACCATCTCTCCATCAGACATCAGGAGTTTCTTAGGTTTAGATGGTTACTGTAGATGGTTTGTTGAAGGATTTTATTCTATTACTTCTCCCATATCATAATTAACCCAAAAGACAGTCAAGTTTCAGTGGTCAGATTCCTGCGAGAAGAGTTTTCAGGAGTTAAAGACTCGACTTACTTCCACTCCAGTCTTGAATTTACTAGATAACACAGATGGGTTTGTAGTTTATTATGATACTTCCAGAGTTGGTCATGGTGAGATAAGGTCATAGCCTATGCCTCTTGACATCTTAAGCCCCATGAGAAGAATTACCCAACCCTTGATCTTAAGTTGGCAACAATTATTTTTTCCTTAAATATTTGGAGGCATTACCTTTATAGGGTTCATATTGATGTATTTATGGATAATAAGAGTTTATAGTATGTGTTCATGCAGAAAGACCTAAATTATTGTCAGAGAAGCTGGTTGAAATTATTGAAGGACTATGATATGAGTATGTTGTATCACCTGGGTAAGGCCAATGTAGTGGTTGGTGCCCTTAGTAGATTATTTATGGGAAGTGTTGTTCATGTCAAAGATGATAAGAAGGAGTTAGTTGATAAGGTTTATCAGCTTTCCAGGCTAGGTGTTTGGTTAATTAATTCAGACAAAGGTAGTATATGGGTTTAAAATGGTTCAGAATCTTCATTGGTTGCCAAAGCAAAAGAAAAGCATGATAGAGATCCTATTTTGGTCAAGTTAAAAGAGGCAGTTAAGCATCAGAAGGTTAAGGTTTTCTCCCAAAGAGGAGGTAGAGTGCTTTATTATCAAGGAAGGCTATGTGTTCCATGTGTTGATGGTCTGAGATAGTGGATATTAGATGAATCACATGGTGCACAATATTTTATTCACCCAGGATCCACTAATAGGTATCTTGATTTGCGGGAAATCTATTAGTGGACTGGTATGAAGAAAGATACTATAGTTTTTATGGCTAAGTGTTCGAATTGTCAGCAGGTTAAAGTTGAGCACTAAAGGCCTAGTGTTACACTTCAGGAGTTTAGTATCCCCACTTGGAAGTGGGTGGTGGTGAATATGAATTTTGTGACAGATTACCTCATATGCATCATAAGCATGATTCAATTTGGGTTATTGTATATAGAATGACCAAATCATCCTATTTTTTGCCAATTCATACTTTGTATTCAACTGAGGATTATCCTAGACTATCTTAGGGAGTTGGTAAAGTTACATGGGGCTCCATTGACTATCATTTCAGATAGAGGTTCTTAGTTTACCTCTTACTTTTGGAAGGCTTTTTAGAAGGGTCTTGGTACCCAAGTTCATCTTAGTACAATTTTTCATCCTCAAATAGATAGTCAGTTAGAGCGGACCATTCATACTTTATAGGACATGTTGAGGACTTGTGTTATCGACTTTAAGGGTAGATGTGATGGACACTTACCTTAGATTAAGTTTACCTAAAACAACAACAATCACTTTAGTAAACAGATAGCTCAGTATGGGGCTCTATATAGAAGGGGGTGTAGATCTCCTATTGGTTGGTTTGAAGTAGGTGAGGCTGCTATGATAGGGCCAAATTCAGTGTATGGGGTGATGGAGAAAGTTTAGTTAATCTGAGAAAGGCTGAAGATATTACAAAGTCATCAGAAATCTTATACAGATATGAGGAGAAGAGATCTTAAGTTTAATGTTGGTGACTTGGTTTATCTAAAAATTTTGCCTATGAAAGGGGGGAAGAGATTTCACAAAAAATGGAAGCTTAGTCCCCGCTATGGTGGCCCATATAGGATTTTGAACCATTTTGGAAAGGTAGCTTATGAGTTAGAGGTGCCTACAGATTTATCTTTAGTGCATCCGCTATTTCATGTCTCTTTGTTAAAGAAATGTATTGGTGACTCATCTTCTGTTGTTCCTTTAGAGTGTGGATGTGAAAGATAGTCTCTCCTACAAAGAAGTCCCATTTGATATCCTTGAGAATCAGACTCATAGGTAAGGAATAAAGAAGTCCCTTTTGGTAAGGTTCTATGGCGAAATCAATCCGTTGAGGGAGCTACTGGGAAAGCAGAAGCAGATATGTGAGCCAAGTATCCCTATCTTTTCTCCACAAATTCAGATCCAATGTGAGGCAATGGTTTTCCTTAAGTTATTCTCTCGTTTTCTATATCAGCTATATAACCATCCTCAGGTCATATCATGCATTCATAAAATTAGTTCAGTCCATGTATTAAAATTAGTTCAGTCTATGTATCCTATTTCACAGTCTGTTATTTAATCATTATTCAGTTTACGATCTTAGTTTTTTTAGTATCTTAGCTTACACAATTTCATTTGGGGATGAATGATCCTAAGGAAGATGTCGTAATACCCCACAAGATTCTAGACACGTTTCCAATTCCTAGACATATGTTTAAAGGTGTCCAAGGATTTAATTTCACACTAAGTACAAAAGACATAGCCATTTTAAGACACCAAGAATGTTAACATTTTATTTTTGGCCTTCCCGAGTCTGAAACATTGACTTTTGAGTTAAAATGTATTTAGGGATATTAAAAAGGTCATCCAAGAGAGTTTCGGAATTTTTGGAGGTGGTTAGGGGTATTTTTATAGCACGGAGGTAGAAACCTCCGCTATTTAGGTGTGTCACTTAGGCTGGACCTCCACAATACACGACGTCATAGAGATTAGCCTCTGCAATACACGTTGTGTCACGGAGGCTAGTCTCCATGAGAGCCTCCAGCCACGGAGGCTGTATTTTCCTGCAATTTTAATCAAAGTCCAAGGGGGCATTGTCTTTCCTTCTCTACCCAAATACTTAATACAGGAATTAAAACCCCAAGCGAGGTGTCAATTTCCGCATTCCCTATCAGTTATCATACAGAAAAACCATCCCCATTCCCAAGAACATAATTTCAAGCTTTCTTTCCAAGGATTCAACCATTCAAGGTTCCAATTCCAAGCTTTTTCTTTAAGGATTCAAGAAATAAGATATGTGGTGTATTCATCAATGGATTCCTTCCACCCATTAAGTCCCAAAATCCCTTTTTGTTCAAGTATAAACTTCATATCCTCTTCTATGAAAATATCTATGTTAATCATGAATTTAATCCATGTTTTCTTAGTATTTTTAAATTTAACCCATACAAATTATTTTTCCCCATGTGAATTATGTTATTACATGCATTGAATTTCAATCACCCACATCATATTCAGTTGGCCCCAATGTAATTTAGTAATTCATGAACTAAACCATGTAAGCATGTTGTCTTCCCAAGTTTAACACATCCCCATATTTAAAATTCATGGATTTTATCAGTTTAGTGAGATATATTATGTTTTGGGTCTCTGAATCATGATTTTCTACCAGTGTTTTTAAATGATGTTATCGTACTTAAAGTATAATTTAGTTCTGGCGGGTTATGAATACCCGATACCTCTATGTTTACATATGTTTTAGACATTCAGGTAATAAGCCAGTCAAATACTAATTTTATTATCATACTCAGTTTTCTATGATCATGTTGAGCTCTATCAATTGTGATGTCCAATCGACTTTAGTTAGAACTAGTGTAAGTTCAGTTGGTAGTAGGATTTAGCACCGAGAGGGTGTGACAGTATTAGTCCCTAAGTTTCAGAACTACTTAGCCAGCGTAGGTTTTGAGAGGTCTTCCTGCTAGATGAGGGTTGACACTTACTTAGGGGCACCTTCCAGGAGAGGGTGACATCCTAGTCCTTTGGGATAACAGTTTAGTGGATCCACACAACCAATGTTAGTAACCATGGCAAGGTACTGACACCCTTCCAACTGGGGTTACAGGTTGGACCCCGATTAGCTCAGATTGGGACATGTCGGTTACATGATAGCTCTCATAGTTTCAGTTCGGTACTCCAGCTATATCAGTAGAGGTTTGCATGATCAAGTATTCAGTTTATCAACTATTCAGTTAGTCAATTTTACAGATTATCTCAGCACATGATTTACTTGGTCTTGCATTCTTTTTACATGTCTATGCATCTATGTTCAGTATCCATAGGAATTTTTAGTTAGTCTCTATCTCACGTACCAGCACATTCAAAGTATTGATTGCATACTCTCTTTTGCACTATATTGATTTCACAATATAGGTTCGGATGCTTAGTTCCCCAATATCCCTTAGTCAGCTTAGTTTCTCTCAGCAGCAGTAGTGGTGAGTCCTCATCTATCAAGGATAGGATATTTTCTGTTACTTTCAGTATTTTACTTTATGTTCAGTCAGTCGGAGTTAATTAGGGGTTTGTCCAATTAACTACCCGTGTCTTAGAGGCTTTTAGATATTCAGACTAGATATTCTTATTTGTTTTAAGTTTCATTTAGTTATCAGACATCTTGGTATTTATATCAGTTTAGCTTCCGCATATGATACTTCATCATCATTTTACAAAGTGCTCACAGCAGGTACCAGACCATGAATTAGCTTTGGGTCACTTGTGGCCATAAGCACAGTGTTACAACTAGGGGGTAGCCTCAAATCATGACATTACCTGATTAATTCCTCTGGTATATCTTATAATTATTGAACTTTGGTGAAGGTGCTTTGTAATTAGGGGCCAACATCTGGACTTTTTATTATTTACGATGAAAAGTTTAAATACTTGGGTACCTGTAATGGTAAAAACATTTTTTTATTAGGAATTGGCTATTGTGTTTTTTTATGACCCAATATCTCAGGTCATGAAGACTTCTACTATACCTCACCAGTAGGTAAGCCAATCTTATAGTTCGAAACTGCTAGTAACGACTACTAAAAGAATGAAGGGAAGAATGCAGAATAGATGTAATAAAAGACTAAGATACCTAAGATAATCCCAAAACCTGGTGTAATTAGTACTAGAGCTTCTAACATAAGAAGGATGCAAATGGGGTACTAATTGAATATACAGATACAACATCTCTGAATACAACATAGAGACTAGTCTAGTACATAAGAAGGAGTATAGTAATACTCCAAATGTCAGGAGCTCACTCTATGTCTTCGAACCATGGCTACTTCACACAATGCACAAGATACCAATGATAACCCGTACTATGATCTGCAGGCTACAGAAGTATAGTATGAGTACCAAACACGTGGTACTCAGTATACAACTGCCGATTAAACTCCAAAAATAATGCAAATATACATAACATGTAAGCAAAAATGTAAACTACATCCAAATATCTAACTACTATATCATAAAGCTAATGAGATAATATGAATAAACTATCCTATTCATATCTATGAAACAACATACTAAGGATAAGGAGGTATTAAGGATGAACTATCCCATTTTATCCATACTCAGGAACCTCAACACTATACAGTATATTGCCGGCTTATATAAGAATTAAGAGCAAAAAAATATATACTTAAGTATACAAGTTCAAGGAATGAATATACAATCTGAATAAACAAAGGAAGAAAGGGATATATGATAATAACATAGATACATATAGATAGATATACATATGTACATAAACAAGGTCAACTCGAGGTACAACCTAAATCATCAGAATGACACCTTAATACTTCGTACTCACAACCGAAACTAGTGCTAGTGTACTCAGGGTTATAATTTATATGTCTAATCATGAAATAATCATGCATAATAATATAATTGTAAGTTATAAAATCCAGAATAATGCCTCAAATATCGATATCAAATCATTAACAAAGCTATCACAAAATAGCCATAACAATGATCATAACACCAATAATAACAATAGGAATGATAATACGAGTAACCATCTAGTCCAGAAAAATAATACCTAATCAAGCCTTTCACGAACTCCCATTACCCTAGGATTAGAAGGTTCAATCAACATACAACACACCACAAGCCATACTCATCACCCATACCTATGCAACTACCATAAGGCTAATAGATATAGGCGTATATTGGTGATTGGTGATATAAATACAAGAATGAATGCGCAGATATAATCCAAAATACCACAACCGATCAAAATACCATAATTAACCCAGTGTATAACCTCACATCATCAGTATCATAATAAATATGCAGACTCAAATAGGTAAATATATAATCAATAGCCGGACTTGCATAGATAAATATATAATCAACAGCTAGACTTTTATCGATAAATACAATTAATAACTGGACTCAAACTGGTAAATATGTAATCAATAGCCGAACTCGATCCAAAAAATATATAATCAATAGCAGAACCTGAACTAGTAAATATAATCAATAGTCGGACTCAAACCGATAAATATATAATCAATAGGTGGATTTGAAATGGTAAATGTAATAAATATCCTCAACATCATCAATCATTGGGCTTTACCCAAAATTCATATCATCAATACCATTGTACTTTTCCGTCCCATACTAGAGAGATGTGTATGCAGATATATAATAGGTGCACGGACTTAAGCCGTGGCTAAAAAGAGTGTAAATCTATAAATCCATTGACCGTGATAAACTTCGAGAATAAATCATTATAAAAGTATATAAAGGGTCAGAATCTCTCGCGACCAGAGTAAATAGTAGTATCAGAATCACAGACCGAAATCTTTCTCAATCAAATCTGTAAAACATCGATTCCAATCTCTTTACACATCGATTATTCATAAAGATGGTGCAATTATTGTTATGAAGAAATCCATTTTAGGTGAAAAGTGTTCCTTAACCTTATTTAGGAAAAACATTAGTAAAATTATATTTTAGTTAAAATGGTACCATCTACCATATTTAGTAATCAGGAATGTACCGAATCTATGCATGCCATCACAAGTATTAAAACAATGAAATCTTAAACATCAATATGTCGATAAACTACAACTATTTTCTCTACAAGCATGGAATACTTCCCAGAACCGAACCAATCAATATCATGAACATGGCCTCCTGCCTAAGAATATATCCAAAAATAGCTATAACACCATAATCATGGCCTTAGGCCCAAATGTATATCTGGCATAATCATAACATCATTATTTGGGAAAAACCATCATAATTCACCGAGTAATACATAAGAATTTATAAGGATTCATTAGTTCCATCTATAACTAATTTGCTATCAACCTAGGGTAATAAGACTATAGAGGCATAATACGTATTTCACCTTACTGGTCACTTCACCCATCTAATCCCCGAACTTCAATATTCTAGGCTAAGTCATGCTATTCTACCCACAATCAATCTGAATATTCATATTCACATGTAGTATGATACACACCATCTTGTGAAGAAGAGTAGACAGAAGCCTACCTCAAAGTTGAACCGCAAATCCTTGAATCATCCACAAAATGTCTGTCTTTCAAAATCATAATCTTCATATCATTAAGAGTCAAATAAGACCCATATTTCCATATAATGGGTCGGGTCAAATTATGGGTCAAGAATGGGCCCAAGATGCCTTTAAACGAAATCCAAAATTGAACTTGTCATGAGGTCCCTCAAAGGACAAAGATGTTGTGTTCAAAAGTTGAGCACAAAATGGAGCCGAAATCGGGTCTCAGACCAATCCTTACAGTTTAAGAATTCAAAGTCCTAATTTCTAAGAATTTATTAAGAAATCAAAGGAATATTACCATGAATTCAAAGGGAAATCATAAAATAATCGATAACCAAGCTCCCCAAATTATCTACAAGCTTTAATTCCACTCTATCTCACTTTTTAGGGGTTAAACTATCAAGAAATAGATGTGGAAATCATAAAAATAAGCTAAAATAGGGTATTTATACTCATACTAGGCTTTGGGATCTCGTGATTGTGACCCGACGTTCACAATCGCGACAACTTAAGACTATACAAGGGAGTCACGATCGCAATTTATCTTTCATGATCACAGTTCAGGCGAATAGAGTAAATCACATTTGGCGATCGTGATTCTGCATAAAAATACAATTGGTGATCGCAATTACCCATCGTAATTGCGGTCACACTAGACCTGGTGCACCAAGTTTTTTTCTATGTATGGAATGGACTTCTACTGAAGGTTTAGAATTCGTTCTGAACCCTATGTGCTCAAACAAAATATGTTAACATACCAAATTCAATGTTCCTGACTCAATGGAACCATCAAAACTTACATCTGAGATTGTTTTGACTAAATGTGGGGCCCACAACTATAGTTTTATTTTTCATATAACCCGCCTAATAGCCCAAAACATGTCCTAAAGCCCCTGGACCTGAACTAATGGTCCCCTTAGTTTAAAATTGACGTTCTGGAGCTAATGACACTGTTAAAATTCTTATCTGAGGTCATCTACTAGGAGTTTTGGTCTTAGACCAAATCCTAAATAGCGAATGCTCTAAAACAGGGAAATGAGTCTAAAATCTAAGTGAACTATTCAATCACCGAACCTACAATTCTGGCAAGTCACAAATAACCTATATCCGCTGTGGGAAGGCTTAAAATTCCAAACATACATACAAATCAAGGAAATGACTTAAAGGTTCATTACAATATCCAATACTAAAATGAATTTCATTTGCAAAAGTCAATGGATAGAAAGATCTCAAAAGTTTGAAAGGATGAGGTACTGGGCCCACATGGTCTGGGCACGACTTGCCAGATAACCTTTAAGAGGAGAGAACACTTCTAAGGGAGTTTTCCATAGGCATCCCTTTTCAACCCGCTGTCTCACTTAACTTCTAAATAGCTAAAACTCAACCTCCACCATCAACTGGTCTCCACCCAAACTGAAGAAGGATAATACATGCAAATCTGAATCACAACACACTAATACAATCTCATTACCCGTAGAAGTCATCAAAGGCTTATCCAAGCCAAAAACAAACCAAGGCATAAGTCATACAATCGACTCTAATCCAAATATAACTTTCTTTTTACTATTCCACAGATGCTATCCACCCAAACTAGGAGAAAAATCATGTCTTGCCCACGCAATCTCATTATAGAGGACTCAAAGAACCAAAACTAATCTACTAAAAGTATGTATGGAAAACATGAGAATAAACCCATACAGAGCTACCTGAGCACCCAATAAAGATAATTAAGGTATAAAATCTATGCAAATTCTATAAATGGTTCGAATGATCTTCAAAAATAAAATCCATGAGTCCAAGGCACAACTACTTACCACTGAACGATCTATTCTAGGATGTCCCATCAACAGAGAATGAAGACACGCTGAATCCAACTTAAGTATACTACTCCCACTAAAGTATATCAGTTGAGAATTTCAAGGAAAATTGATGACCCGAGGTCAAAGCTGAAGGAGCCAATACTGGGTCCATAGGTTATCATTTGAACACCTATTAACTATAATCCATCCAAAGTCGAGAAGACTGAATAGGTAACCATGACGTAGGCTCAACCAACCTATAGATAAAAATGAGATGAGATAAATCTAAAATGAAGGCCACACTCAAGCTCTATAACTCCCAGCTGAAATCTCAACACAAAGGCTGAATTTTTTAATCTTAAGTACCCAAACCAAACCTGATGGTGGGTAGGCATTCATGCCCTAAATCTATCATAACTTCCAAATCACCATTCCAAGACGTCAAATCAAACTGAGTGAATAAGTCTATATTAAGGTTAACTAATCAAATTGACTTCAGTATCCAAGTTTGGCATGTCCAAGCTAAATCATACCAAGCCAAAATCAAAATATAACTGCAGAACAAAATCGTAATAGAGAGAAAATCACCAACTGAAAACACAAGAAATTAGCTCCATATTCTCTGAAGGGTATGAACTATTAAAGCATACTCAATAACTCCCTAAGATTGCATTTTATTCTAGTAATAGCAAAAATTTTAGCAACTCCGAGCAATACAACTTTAGCCAAAAACTAACTAATCCAATACTCCATCTTGGCAAAGAATAGCCATAGGCACATATCATCAAGGAGAAGCACTCCACTAATTCTTATTAGCCAAACAAACTCTGAAATGGGGATTTCCTGAATCCACCCAAGTAGGACATTAATAACTCAAAAAACCATGAATCACCTCACTGATGAAGGAGCACTAAGCCTGACATATATGTCAAGGTAAAGATCACTACCAAAAAATACACTAATAACTCAAGATAAAGATTTTCTAATTTTCCATCTCTAGAAGCGATCACAGAAAAGACCACCTGCCTTTAACTCTCTAACTCTACTTTGGACAAGAACCATATCACAACAAAAAAGAACGTCCAATCTTCATACTAGTACCATGAGCAAACCATCACCAGAAGACGAATCTAAAAAATCTAAGAGATAAATCTAGGAAATCTGAAATCAATATCAAAACCATTATCGGGCAATGGAATAGCCACAAGAAAAGAATGTACCCTAAACTAGTCAATCTCAAGAATGGCTATATAGGGAAGAAAATCTAATGCAAAAACCTTTGCAACCAAGAGGCAAGTTCAAGGATCCCAAACTAAAAAATAAGAAATATAACCAATCGACCAACCCTATAACTGCAACAGAATCCCATAATGTCAACTTACCTTCAATCCCACAATCCTTTCTAGATTCAATATAGCATAGCCAACAAAAGAGGAAAACAACCAACCTCACCTTGCTATAGAAAATAATTCACTTAATCGAGCTATATATATCTATACCAATGAATAAGAACTGTAAGAAATGGAATTCTAACTAGATAACACTAGTCTAAATAGCTATACAACGAACCTAGAAATGTAAACTTCTTACTTTACCTTTCCCCAGTCTCTGCCTGCTTTTCTTTACTTTATCTACCTACTGTATATGCATAACTAACCTGGTAATGTCCATGTCCTAGTTTAACAAGGAAGTCATACTCTCCAAAATCAACTCTCAGGACAACCCAAAAGAGAACTTCCTCATTCTAGCCCTCATGCTAGAAACTAACTTTAGAGCATACCAAGATAATCGGTGAAACTTCAAGGGATACTCCTTGACTAATATCTTAACTTGTTTCAGGTTAAAAAACTCTTCCGCCTTCGCTTTCCTCAACTCCCAAGGAAAGAAGCAATCAATAAAAGCACTAGGAAAATTATCCCACAGGGCTGGCTCAGCAACGTCACCCCTTGACTTCTCTTATTCCTTATACTATTGGTATGTTACATCTTTCATTTGGTAGGCAGGAAATTCCACACCCTCCACATTAGTAGCATGCATAACACAAAAGATCTTTTTTTATCTCATCTACAAAAGCTTGAGGATCCTCCTCAACCTTAACACCAGTGAACACAAGGGGGTTTAATCTCATGAACTGGTCAACCCTTGTGGCCTTAGAAAATGGAGTGACAGAAGCACCACACTCGATATAAGAAGCTATCAATTGCGCCAATATATGAATAGACTGACGAAACTCAGCATTTATTATATCAGCCTGAGGGGATCAAAGAGAATAGGAGGGAACTGGTGGAACTCTAGGAGGACAATCAAGAGGATAAAATAGTTTCTATGAGCTTCAGATCATCAAGGAGGCATGATCTGAAAGGCAAACAAATAAGAATTAGATAAGAATTTAGGACCTTAGACTCTACAGCTTGAAAACAAAACACAAGAAAGAAACTTTCCTAAATGCCTTGTAGCCTCTCCCTTATGAGTATGGCATACTATACACTCTTAAAAGAGACTCTACTTGACACAGCTTTGTCAGAAACCCAGTTGAACATGAACCTAGGGATCTGATACCAATATGAGAAGATTCAAATCAGTGCCTAGTCATTTTGGGCATCTCAAGTCCAACCAGGACTGGAGATCCCCAAAATACCCAACCTTAACCGCCCTGCACCCTATGTTGGATAAATTTTGAACATATAATAGGATAAAAATAATTTAAAGGCATTAATTAAAGACTATAATCATAATCCAAAAACCTCAATCAAATAATTGGTGCTAACCCTAATACCAATACCAACATCGAGGTTGACACCAATACCGATAATTTCCATGCCCATAGTTATCTGACAAAGCCTTTAACCAGAATTAAGTAATATCCAGTTGGGACATGCCCCCAACCATAGATAAAACCAAACAAAATAAATAAAAAAAATAAAAAAAAGTCCATAGCATGAAATTGAGCCTTTTGGAGTATGAAAGCTCAGCACTTCAGTCTGACTCGAAGCTATCTCCAAATCCAAGTAACCGAGTAGGAGAAATAGTAGTATGTCCAATTCCTGCATCTCATGGGGATATAATTCCCGAATATGGGTAGTGAAGTGAATGCTAGTATGTACTCAGGGATAAGAAAAAACAATGCAAGTGATTCAAAACCAAAGTAAACAACTATATGCAATCACACACACACACACACACACATATATCATGGCAGGATAGGGAACTAGGTTTAGCATGTATTTAAAATCTTAACCTGGGTTGAGTAGCTCGACCATACTAAAACCACCCACGGGAAATATGAGTTTATCTCCCCCTACTGAAAGGGCCCCAATACATATACAACTGGAGAAAAGAACCTGAGATAAGTAGTACATCTCAAAAAATATAAAGTGTGACATCATGCGCACGATCACCGAGACCACCCTTACATCGTCAAACATGACTTTCTAGTGTCGATCGCCCCTGGACCACTACCTTCAATGACTTTACTACTAGGCTCTCTTTAAGACCATATTAAAATAATTTACACATTCCAAACATTTACCAAGGAGTCTTTTGTTTTTTTGCATTAATCGTTGGTATCGTCACACCAAAATTAGAGCTTGCAAGTCTATCTTTTTATGTCATACCAAAACCATTAAACCAAGTTGACTCCCAAGTTTCCAATGAAACCAAAAACATGGCCATCAAGGCCTTTCCAAACCATTCAAAACCAACCAAACCAATTTAAGTTCCATTACTGACAGTGCCCAAGTGGACATGCAAGTGTACATAGTCTTATCAAGTATTAAAGTGGCTTTAAGAAAGCCCAAGTATCGATCTCTCAGGGACTTGCATTCGATGTCTATCTAATTCTAGTCTAACAAATTGAGAAAAGTTAACATATAGAGTTTTTTAGAAATCTAAAAAGAAACTAAACAAATGTGAAGAAATAATGACTTAGGACAATCAATGGATAGAAACCCAGGGTTAAGGCTTACGAACAATCATACTATATTTTTGAACTTCATTTGTTAACTTGCTTATATTGGTTGTTAATTCATAGGGTTAATTGCATGATTACGGTTTCCCAACCTCTAATCCTTTACCTAAGTTGAACCTTACAACTACATTATTGAGTGGGGATGTAATGATCCAATTAGGTTATTTAAGCTATCTTCCAACGTGTAAATCAAGTAAGGCATCTAAGTACATACCTGTCCTAGATGATAATTCAAGTCTCTTATTTTATAAAGAAACAAGAACCCTACTTTGCTTATTCCCTTGTTCTATCTCCCTATTCCCTCTCTCGAGATCACAAGGTTGACAATTGATGTATTCTAAGGGTAGCTAATCCATAAATTAGTTAAAACAAGAATAAACAAGCAACCAATAATGATAAGCAAATCAACAAACTTAATTCAAAATGAAATAGTCATGATCTTGGCCCTAACCCCAAAAAGGGAGTTTTAGCCTTTAATGGAAATATTCATCATCCAATCCCTTGTATTGAAGATACAAACCATGAAAGAAAATAAATTAAAAAATGATAAAACCTAAATAATGTGTAAAGCAGTCTCTTATTGTACAAAGACGTCCAAAAGTAAATAAAAACGTGCATAAGGTCCTATTTATAGTAGAAGAATTATCCTATGCCTTATTGAACAAGGAAACGATTTCTAGTCGTCTGGGAACCCAGTGATTAACCCGTTGGAGGGAATCGTATGTGTCTAAATCATGTTGGTTCACTGTTTTGGGTGACGTATGAATCCATTGGTGGTTCTCACGCTCCCAGGATCCTTCCCACTTGCCCACATTCTCCCAATACTTTTCAGGTGTCTAAATTGGCATCAAGCTGTGTTTTGTGCTTCTGTGATCCATTCCATGCCTTTTTGAGTTGTTTCCACTTGATTTGAAGCTAGTAAATCCTTCATATATCATTATATTACATTCAAAAAGCATCCTATAACATTAAAAACAACAATTTAAAGCTAGAAACAACACAACATTCTCAATGATGAACTAGAAACTCGAGCTAAGCATATGCTAAATTCACATTGAGCTTTATCTTTTGGTTTTGACTCTTTTCTTGATCCAATTGTCCATTGAACATTATAACTAAGTTGTTTCACATATAAATACATAATAAAAACCTTAGTAACTTATTAAAACACATTAGAACCCAACACAATAGACTAGACAAACACCTAGCTCAAGTTTGTCACACTAGTTTTCTCGGTTGACTTCTAAATGATCAATTGAATCAAAAATTGTGTGGGAACACTATTAAACATTATAACCACATACATGGACACTTATATACGCATTTATCTCATTATCAACACATTAATCACATGAATCATCCTCAAAATAAGGCTAAATAGGCTAGAATGGTAGCTAGAATGCATAAATACACCCAACTTCACCACCCCACACTTAAAGCCTTCTTCATCCACGAACAAATCTTAACTATAAACTACATAAGTTGAAGAGACTACACACTTCTACTAAATTCAAGAAATTCAAGCTAGCACTATAATGACTACACGAAATGCAAGTTTATAACTCTAAGCACGTTATACACCATTGAAAGTTCAAGAATTGTACTTTAAAACATCCCAGCCTCAAGAATTAACTCAATACATGGAAAACTCATGCATATTGAATATAAGACATCACACAAATTACCCATACTCATCAAACATGCACCCCTCACAATAAGAGAGTTACCTATATTCACTCACAATTAAGCAATTTATCACAATGGGTACAAAAGCCAAATTACGCTCACTCTCACAAAGAATTCACAAATTACACCTAATGAACCATAGGCTTTCCCTTAATGTAGTTCTACACTAATATCAGAATGATGAACTTAGGTTCAAATGGGTCTTTTTTGGGTTGTAATAAAGGCTAAGGGACGGTTAGGAACTATTTTGGCCAAAAATAGTGACTAACCTCTCTAAGCACTTTAATACATACCTTTTTACACTTAAAACCAATCTCTAACAACCAAATTACACTTTTTCATCTACTCATACCTTTTATTTTTGTCCCATCTCTTTTAAGAATTTTTACAAACACTTGGTGGACGCATAGTTTACTACCACATAAATTAATTTCTCTTTTTCACAATCATGACAATATTTTTAGCATACATCCATCTACCACACATCAATTATAAACACCAATAACTATTACCTTGGGGCATTAACATCACTTTTTTTCTTCTTCAATTGCTCAAACTCCTTACTAAATTATTTTTTTTCAATTAAAGCACTTAGGAGTTTTTTGGATCAAATTATGTTCTATCAAAAAAGGGATTAGGTTACTTATGTGGCTACCAAAGAAAAGGCTAAAGGCTCAATGAGGGTTAACTAGGATAATTCACAAAAGGTAGGCAAAAGAAAAGGTAAAAACAAGGCTATCAAAGAAATGCCTAAATCATCTCCTAAGCCCACACTCTTTATTTCCCTTTGCATACACATCAGGCAAGTTCTAGACATCACATGCAACAAGGAATACACAAAAAAGCTTACACGCACATGGCACATGCTCAACTCAATAGGATCATCATAGAATCCCAACCAAATAATAGCATGAATTCAAAGTTAAGCCAAAAAGTACGAGAGTCACAAAAATGAGTTTAGTGGTATTAAAAGTAGCAATTCACTCATTCAACATGCTTTTACCAAACAAATCCACTTGCATCATGTAATAAATAATAGCACCAAAAAGAATATCTCACTTATTCCTCACCAATTTTTTTTTAAATTGAGCCAAATTTTGAGAATTTCCCCACCCCACACTTAAAAATCTACTTTGTTCCCAAAGAGAATTTAAAATTAAGAGATAGAAATACTCTCTGAAGCATCTAGGCCTAGCTAGCAATATATTTTTGCATAAAGGAGATCCATGGGACTCCATACTTAGTCTTTATCATGCTTCTTAGCTCAAGTATATAGTACTCAGACTTCCCATTAACCTATGACTCAACCGAATATAAAAACTATGTGAAATAAAAACTAAGAATATTGAAAATAAAACATACCTAAGCTTGGGTTGCCTCCCAAGAAGCACCAAATTTAGTGTCGCGGCACGACCTAATCAACTTTTTCCTCCACCTTGAGGATATAAATTTTACCCCCAACTTTGCATCCATCTTTTTGCCCCGCTCATATGGGGGTGGTATAAAAATTAGGAAACTAAGTAATGGAATGTGCATGGTAAACCACTCAGCCTTGAAATAGGGTGTGTTTTTATGTTGCTTATCCGGTGTAAAATCAAGAATATAGGATTCTTGTTCCTCATCTTCAGACTCTTCCACTACTTTAAATGATTCCATAGACAAGACATCATCTAAACATAATACAGAAAAGTGCTTCAAATGAGGTCCAACCAATCCTACTTCAAAATTTACACTATCTACTACATATTCACTTTTATTCACCTTCTTAATTTTAGTCTCAAGATAAAGATGACAATCGAGTGGCTACGATTCTTTTGTTTGCTCCATAAATTGGCTAATATCCTCTTCATATTTTTCTTTGCTTAGCCACTGTAGACATGGTGGCAGTGGTATCTCCTCAACCTGTTTAACAATTTTAGTTTTTGAGTACTCAAACTTTCTCAAATTATTCATAACTTCATCTACAACAGGTTGGGAAGTCAACTCTACATCTACCTCTAACTTATTATCCAATCACTCTAAAGTCCCTCGATAGTTCTTTATGTCTACCAAAAACTGTACCTGGGATGATAAAATTTGTTTCAGTATCTTTTCTATTTTACTTGTTTGAATTGTGTCCTGCATGTTTAGTTGTTGCTCCCAAAACTGGTGCTGGTTGGTCCACGATTGAATTTAAGACTGATTCATCCCCATTCAATTATAGTAGTTTATATAATTTTGCCTTTCATCATAGCCTACAAACAATTCTGAATCGGGATTGACAACACACATAGCTACAGTATGACCACTTTGACGACAAACCAAACACCAATCTGCAGTCTGCTCCATAGATAGAACAGCATCTGCACACATTATGAAGGTCTCATCCAGGCCCTTTCATCAAAATCTAGACAATAAGCCACTTGATGTGGTCCCCCACAAAAATAACAAGAATCATCATCACTTGAAAACTATCTATCCCAGGCTGACATATCAAGAAATGCGATAAAAAAGAAATAAAAAAAGAGATTAAAAAAATAAAAACTATTTACAGCTCAATATAGAAAAATTAAAAATAAGGTAGTTGCCTAATTACAAGTCTCCGACAACGGCGCCAAAAACTTGACAGCGCCCAAGCACACACGCAAGTGTACGTGGTCTTATCAACTAGTAAAGTGGCTTTAAGAAAGCCCAAGTATCGATCTCTCAGGGACTTACGTTCACCGCCTATCTAATTCTAGTCTAATAACTTGAGAAAATTTAACAAATAGAGTTTTTTAGAAAACTAAAAAGAAAGTAAACTAATGCGGAAAAATAATGACTTAGGACAATCAATGGATAGCAACCTAGTGTTAAGGCTTACGAACAATCATACTATGTTGTTGAACTTCATTTGTTAACTTGCTTATCTTGGTTGTTGATTCATAGGGTTAATTGTATGATTACAGTTTTCCAACCTCTAATCCTTTACCTAAGTTGAACATTACAACTACATTATTGAGCGGGGATGTAATGATCCAATTAGGTTATTTAAGCTATCTTCCTAAGTGTGAATCAAGTAAGAAATCTAAGAAATCCCTGTCCTAGATGCTAATTCAAGTATCTTATTTTATAAAGAAACAAGAAACCTACTTTGCTTATTCCCTTGTTCTATCTCCCTATTCCCTCTCCCAAGATCACAAGATTGAAAATTGATGTATTCTAAGGGTAGCTAATTCATAAAATAGTTAAAACAAGAATAAACAAGTAATCAATAATGATAAGCAAATCAACAAACTTAATTCAAAATGAAATAATCATGATCTTGGCCTTAAACCCGGAAAGGAAGTTTTAGCCTTTAATGGAAATATTCATCATCCAATCCCTTGGATTGATGATACAAACCATGAAAAAAACTAAATTAAAGAATGATAAAACTTAAATAATATGTATAGCAGCCTCCTATTGTCCAAATACGTCCAAAAGTAAATAAAAACGTGAATAAGGTCCTATTTATAGTAGAAGAAATATCCCATGCCTTGTTGAACAAGGAAATAGTTTGTGGTCATCAGCGAACCCAGTGATTAACGCATTGAAGGGTGTCTCGTTGCGTCTAAATCACCTTGGTTCAATGTTTTGGGTTCCTTCTAAATCCATTGGTGGATCTAACACGACCTTGATCCTTTTCACGTGCCCACACTTTCCCAATGCTCTTCAGGTGTCTAAATTTGTGTCAAGCTATGTTTTTGGCTTCCTTGATCCATTCCAATCCTTTTTGAGTTGTTTTCATTTGATTTGAAGCTTGTAAATCCTTAATATATCAGCATATTCCATTAAATAAGTATCCTATAACATTAAACACACCAATTTAAAGCTTAAAACAATACAACATCATTAGTGATGAACTAGAAACATGAGCTAAGTATAGGCTAAATTCACATTGAGCTTTAACTTATTGTTTTGACTCTTTTCTTGATCCAATTGACTCTTGAACATTATAAATAAGTTATTTCACATATAAATACATAATAAAAACCTTAGTAACTCATTAAAACACATTAGAACTCAACATAATAGACTAGACAAACACCTAGCTCATACTAGTCACACTAGTTTTCTCGGTTGACTTCTGAATGATCAATTTGAATAAAAACTTATGTGGGACACCATTAAACATTGTAAACACATACATGGACACTTATATGAACATTTTTCTCATTATTAACATATTAATCACATGAATCATCCTCAAAATAAGGCTAAATAGGCTAGAATAGTAGCGCTGGAATGCATAAATACACCCAACATCAATTACCGCTTATGCCATGCCAAGATTTCAATAATAGTCAAACTATGTGACAAAACCATTCTCATTTGCATTTACGAATAGGTTAAGGGAATATATATTTCAAAACCATAACCAAGTAGTTTAGGGGATTCGAAAGTACCCCTAAACCCATTTACCATAACCATGCATTACACAATGTCAAAATTTTATTAAAAGCATGAAAGAAACATTAGTAATCCATGAGAAACATTATTCAACCATGAATATCCAAAACCCCAGCCATTATTTCAAACCATGACAATATCATGAAATTCATACATTAAAACACATGCTCTTTTTAAAATAACAATGATGGAGGAGTAACATGCCTTAGACACCAAAGAAGACAAGAGAAACCACCCTTGAAAGTCTTATTGATTATCTTGATAAAACCCTAGACTTTTTCTTGAGAGAGAGTTAAAGAGAGATTTTAAAAGTGTTTGATTGAGAATAATAGTCTAATGAATCCCCAAAAGGTATTTTATGTCATGGTATCAAAGGGTGTTACAAAGGGAAAATGTCCAGAATGCCCCCAACTTAAAACTGTAGAAAAATTATAGGTGGCTATGAGTTGACCCTCCAAATCATTGCCATATTATATGACTGGTATCATTAAGTCGTCACTAGAATAGAAAGTTAGACACCATCTTCTATCCAGCATACAACTCCCTTGCCTAACTTGTTATTAGACCATATGACTAGTATTATCAAGTCGAATCCAAGGTAAAGAATCTAGGGATAGACATTGGACAACATATGATTGGACCCTAAACCTCTCATCATAATACCATACGACTCATATAGAGTCTCTCATAACTAGGACACAACTTTTCCAACAACACACTAACCAATATTTGACTAGGGTCTCTAGACCTGTACCCATACCATACGACTCATATGGTGGATCTTTACAAGGAAAATGAGCTCAAAGATCAGGAACTTTCCAAGGGCCAAAAACTCGGTTGTTTCACTCTTAAGAACCACCAATTGTTTGCTAAGCTTATAAATCTTGAATTTTTGTTGATGTTAGTTGCATTTCTTGGTTATGTGGTGTCATGTGAGGGAATTTTGGTCAATTTATAGAAGATAGAGTTACTAAAGAAATGGCTGAGACCCACTTATCAGTTAGACATTAGGAGATTTTTGGGATTTTCTTTTTACTATACGAGGTTTGTTGAGGGGTTCTCATCTTTCATTGCCCTATTGACTAGGCTAACTATAAAAAGTTCAAGTTTTAGTGGTTTAAGAATATGAAAAGAGTTTTCAAGAGTTAAAGATTTGATTGGCTAGAACTCCAGTTCTAAAATGTTTAGATAGTTGAGATGGTTTTGTGGTCTATTATGATGCTTCCAAAGTTATGCTTGGTTTTATTTTAATATATCATAACAAGGTCATTACTTATGCTTCCAGATAACTTAAGGTTTATGTGATGAACTATCTAAAACAATAGTTTTACCTTGAAGATTTGAAGACACTAATTGTATGGAGTTTATGTTGACTGTTCATGGATCATAAAATCCTTCAGCACTTTTACCCCAAAAGGAGTCAAATCTTTGGTAAAGTAGATAGATTGAGCTTCTTAAAGATTATAACATATGTATGCTTTACCATCTGGGTAAGGACTCTGTAGTGGATGATCCTCTTAGAAGGTTGTCCATGGTAGTATGGCCTATGTTGGAAAAGAAAAGAATGAATTGGTTAGAGATGTTCACAGCCTTGCTCGTCTAGGGGTTCATCTTATAGATTTAACGGATGGTCATGATTTTTTTTAGAGTGGTTTAATTTTCTCATTTGATAGAAGTTAAGGATAATAAATCCAGTGATCCTATTTTCTTAAGTTGAAAGAAGTTGTCCACAGTTAAAATATAGAGGTTTTCTCCTAAGGGGGAGATAGTATTCTTATTTATCTAGGTCATTTATGTGTTTTATAGGTTGATGATTTAAGGAAACTAATTTTTATAGAGTCTCACACTCTTGATATTTTATTTATCTAGGTTCCACCAAGATGTACATTAATCTATAGGATTCTATTAGTGGAATGGCATGAACAGTAAAATTGCAAATTTTGTGGCTAAGTGTCCTAACTTCCAAAAAGTAAAGGTAGACCATCAGTGATTGGGAGGTATGATTCAATAAATCAAAATTATTACTTAAAAGTAGAAGATGATTTATATGGATTTATCACAGATTTACCTCACACGTGATGGCAACATGATTCTATTTGGGTGGTAGTAGACAAGATGACTAAGTATGGTCACTTTTTGCTTGTTAAGATTATATGGCATGGATTTCCCTTGTCTATCATCTTAGATAAGGGTACGTAGCCAATTTCTCAATTTTGGAAGTCTTTCCCAAAGGGTCTTGGTACCCGAATAGATCTCAATAGAACTTTTTATTCATAGATAGATAGTCAGGCAGAGTGCATTATTATAACTTAGAGGATATGTAAATATATTCTTTGATTGACTTCAAAGGTAATTAGGATGATCATTTAACCTTTATAGAATTTTCATATAATTATAACTTCCATTCTAATATCTAGATGGCTTCTTTTGAGACACTTTATTAGCGTATATGTAGATCTCATATTGATTGGTAAATCTACTTTGATAGAAAATATTTGATATATTAGGCTATGGAGAATGTTTATTTGATTCAAGAGATACTGAAAATTGCTCAAAGTGATCAAAAATCTTATGCAGTTGTAAGAAGCAGAGAGCTCAAGTTTTCTATTGATGATTAGGTATTCTAGAATGTTTTGACCATGAAAGGAGTGATGATATTTGGTAAGAAAGGAAGTTTAGTCCATGATGTATTAGTCCTTGTAGAATCTTGAGGCCTATTGGCATTATGGCTTATAAATTAGAGTTGCCTACAAAGTTGGCAGTAGTACCTCTAATTTTCCATATGTTGTTATTAAAGAAATGCATTGGTGATAACTCGTTAACTGTTACTTTGGATAGTATTGGTGTGAACGATTCTCTTTAGTATGAAAAAGTGCTAACTGAGATCCTTGATAGGCAGGTTCACAAGTTGAGGAATAAAGAGGCCGCTTTAGTAAAGGTTTTGTGGAGGAATCAATTGGCTAAGGGAGCTATATAGGAAGTAGAAGCAAATATAATGAAAAGTATGGTTATTTTTTCACTCCTACTTCTAGGACAACATGAGTTAGAAATCTTTCTTCTTTGGTTACACCTCCATGGTACATGCTCTTTTATGCTATTCACGATTCCATATATGCATTCATGTTCTTTGAGTTTTAATTGAGTCCCTACTCTTAGTCAGATCAGTCATGATTTTAGTATTTTGGATTTAGAAATAAGGTTCATGATTAGAATTTCTTTCCCTATCAGTCCAACTTAATTTCAATCTTTATTCAAGGATAAATGATCCCAAGGAAGAGATATTGTAATGCCCAAAAACTTTTCAAGATCAAAACCAGACTTATATTAGTAAACTCGCTAAACAAGTTCAAATTTTAGACCAAAATGGCTTAACTTACAAGTGATACAGTGTGCTTATGAGTTGTACTATGGAATCATGGTCTTTAACCCATACCAATCCCATCTTTCCAGTCACCTCAACTCATGGTTTAATTCATAGAATGATAGTACGAGTCATCTTACTGATTAGGACCAGTAAGTTGTCAAACTCAGTCAATTTTATCCAAAATCAGGAATATAGGTATTAAATAAGGGTTTCTTTCACCCTTATTCCCAAAATCTTAGCTTTTAAGTTATGTTTTGTTTTTATAATTTGCAACTTAGGTTTTATATGCAATTTCATTAATTGTAATAATTTTTTAGTTCCAACATATTTTTCATGTTAATCTATCTCGTTCAATACTTCTATACATGATTTTACAGTCTTATTTATAGTTTATAACCTTTACACATGAGTTAGAATAATTTACACAAAATTAAGCATGCTTCAAAATAAATTAACATGAATTGATCTTATGGTCACAAACTTTTAGATAAATTAAGCATAACTAGTTCCAACATTTCAAAAACTTTATTAACAAGGTTATTTGAACTAGTTTATTCTTAATTTTAGACTAGTTTGTATTATTAGCAAATAGTAAATACCAATTTTATGAGTAGTGTTTAGCACTGCGCGAATATGAGTACTAGATAACCCAAGTCCCTAAACTACATACCAGTGTAGGTTATGTTTAGCCCTTTGAGGCTCAGTTTTGTGGATCCATATTAGTTCATGGTTTTGTACTGACAAAAAGGTACAAAACAACCCTACTCAACGTGGTCCAGATGTTGGACTCCATGTTTTCTCACATGGTTTATATCCATTAGAGGGAACTCACTTACAAAATAGTTTTGGGCTTAATAAGTGTACGTAACTCGCCAAGTTTTATCTAAGATAATATATATATATATATATTATTTAAAATATACTATTTTTCATTGTTTAATGATAAAATATGTGGGTCATTATACTTTAGGTTACACATGATTTGCTCAAATTCAGTCTTACAATATGATGTACATACTAATCCATGACATGCTTATCTTACATTCTTAGTACATCCTATAAAATGACCACATACTATCTTTCACACTATATCCTATCATGATGTGGGTTTAGGTGATCATTCATAGCTACATAGTTAGATACATTATTATTGACCGACTCAACCCCAACTTTGGTGAGTCCTCATCATTCAAGGACATGTTCCATTTTATTTTTTTAGTCCAAACTTTTTTTTTCAGTTTTAGTATTTTAGATTTATCTAAGGTCCCATCTTAGTAACTCATCACTTTTAGTATAGGCTTTCAGACATAGTCAAGCAATTTAGTTTTTATTTGGGTTTTTTGATTGTTATTTCATAACTTTAGTCACTTTTAGTTTGGCAACTTTACTATGTTTATGCTTCCCTATAGTGTTTTCAGTATTTATTTTTAGTAGTATTCCAGTGCTAAGGGTTTGATTCAGACCACTTGTGCTTTTAAGCACTGTCTCATCCAAGGTGTTGATGTCTCCCAAATTACAACTCTCAAAAGTATAAAGCAGTCGCTGATCAAATATAGTACCCCAAAAGGTTAGGGTCGATTTCACAGGGAATATGACTAAAGCTTATTAAGTATTTGTCTAAGTAATTGGCAAGTTAGTAAACAATAGAGGGTTTTTGTGAAATAAAAGATCAATAGTAACAAGTATGGATTTTCTGAATAAGTAATCACTATGAGATGAACACTAGGATTATGATCCCCATGACTTTATAACTCCATAGGTTATTTATGCTAGCAGATTATCCCAATGCGTTGCATGCAAAACCTAACAAGATATGTATCCCCTAAACATCTTTTGACCTTGTTGTATATGAATTTCACTTATCTTCTTTCGGACTCAGAGCATTGCATTACTAACCCTTGTTCTTGATCTTAAATTAGCTATCCCTATAATGACTCTAGTTATTAGATGAAGGTTGATAGCTTCAAATCTCTATTCTTATACCTTTTTCCAAATCTATAACTCTCTCATAAGAAATTTTATAATATAAGTGATTTTCTTATATATGCATCCATTAGAAATTGTGTATAGAAGAAAATACAAATACATGCAAGCAAACCGGTCTAAAATGATTTTGCACACCCATTTTGCTAATTCATCATGGTTCCTTTAATCCTAGTTATGGTGTTTATCTATTATAATTGTAAACACATAATGAAAATTCATAGATGAAGACATAATTATGAAATTACAATAAGAAATAAACTTCAAAATCTCAACTTTGATTAAACCCTAGAAACAATGTTGATACAATCCTAAGAATATGCCTTAGAATTGTATAATATCAAGTGGTGTATGTAATAATTGTATATCCTCATAAAAATAACCCTATAAGAGTATTTATAGACAGAAAAAATTCTATCCTAAGAAAAAAACAAAACTATGTCGGCTACCACAAATGAGAAGAAGGTAAGATTGTGGTTAGAACCCACGATCATCCTTTGCCTGTAGTTGTTTGTACTTGGACTTATTATCTTTTAGGTCTTCAATGGTACGGTGCTCAGTAAGGACTTGTGATTTCAACATACAATATTGGAATGGTGTTGTTTGATTAATGTGATACTAAACTTTTGAGACTTTGCAAAAGCTAGAGTCTCTTCCCACGATCATATAGTACGATCGTGCTTTCAAGGTACGATCATGGATAGATATTTTCTAATTCTCTTTTACTTCACTCCTGTAGGTGTGGATTTTTATTTGAACTCATGATAACATGGTAAGATTGTGACATCTACTCATGATCGTGATTCCTTTTATCTGAGAGAACTCTGATTTATAGCATCTCAGTTTCAATGGTATGAAATCCTTGGCATGATCATGGTTAGATCCCACAATCATGGTAAAGCTTGTATAATGCCAACTTTGTCTAATCTTAAGCATTTTTCTTCTCTAAGTCCATAAAGCCTACAAACACTGAAATAAACATATCAAATCCACAAAAGTGCCCTTATACCTACAAATATTCCTTATTTTAAGCGTCTTAAGTGCCGTATGTACATGGAGCTTCAATATGCCACGTAAAATGTTTTGAAGTTCTCAGGAAAACACAATACTAAACAAACTAAGACACATAAGTTAGAGTAAAAAGAAGATCACTATGGAAGTTAACTTTGCAAGACTATTTCCAGATCACACATATATTCACCACCTTCTATTCTTATCAAAACACCCAATGCAGTGCATATGCAATACAAGTGCTCTAACACAACAGGATCAGGACATGTCATTACATTGTGAATAGACAACTCAATATTTTGGCCATTACATTACCTAAATAAACAATAACTAGACTACAACTCCTATGGCCTCACGTCAAAGTTGTCTCCAATCACTCAGTATATGTATAAAATATATTAGTTGGACTGCATCAAATTTGTTACTTTTACAAAGAAGTCAGGTTGTATGTGTTTGATACCAAAGACTTGTGCTTATTTTCTATGCTTCAATTTTTAGAAAGTCCAGTTAGGATCATTATAGGACTTTTGTACGCTTGTAATGTAGGATCAAGGACAGGTATGGTACATTTGGATACAATGCCTTATTCTTTTTTGATGCTACATTACTTTTGGCTCCTCTTTTTTATTTTCTTTTTTCTTTCTCCCTTTTTTCATTTTATTTTCTTTTGTACCTCGGGTGCCATTTTATTTTCAGATCAACTCGCTATTTTTTCTTTTTTAGATTTTTTCTTTATTTTTTGCTAGTACCACATCTTATTACCCTTTTTTCACTATTAATGCATCATAGCTCCATTTTATGTAGCCCTAAAAGATGCCACCCTCAACTTAGGCAATTTTCTTGAGTTGAGGTTCATAGTGTCCAAGGAGGGACTGCGACCAAAAAAGGTTTGTTATAAAAATTGGGAAGGTGAGTTTGGTAGTTCAAAAAAGGGTCTATTATGGCTCAAAGTTTGGGTTCAAGGGTGCAACACCCCACGTTTTTGGGCTAGACTCTAAACCATCGTTCCTATACGTGTAAACTCTAATCCTAATATTTGTAATGGAATAAATATTTCTTTATATTTATCCTACTGTTTGAAGTTCTTATGAGGTGAAAAGTGTTCATAGAAATCACTTAGAGAAAAGTTGAGCTAAGAGCCTTTGATTTGGCTAAGTTTTGGTATTTAATTATACAAAGGTCAATTTTGAATGTGTATAGCTTTTTATATATATGGAATTTTTCATCTAAAGAACCACCAAATTATAAATAATTGAGTTAGATTCTCAATGATATCAATTTTGCCTTAATCCGACACCTGAGCAAAAAGTTATAACCTTTTTTGAAAGAGACAGTAAGTGGTCACGATAGCCGCGTGCTGCGAGGGTTATTCCACCCAATTAGGGGTTGCATCATGAGGGCTGCTTAACCCAACTAGGGGTCGCGACATGAGGGTTATTTCCATGGGAAAAAGAGGCCAAGGAGCAGTTTAGTCCTTTTCTAAATCCCAGCCGTCCAAACATGATTTATTACTCAAAAGGGGCATTATTTGCCCATCTTCCTCAAAACAACTCATGTAAAAACCCTCCCTTTTTGCAAGAATAATAATCCAAGATTCTTATCTCAATAACACAAGGATTAATATTCTATTTAAAGCCTTTTTAAGAATTCATTCAATTAAGGTATGTGGGGTTTTCTTCCATGGGAACGTTTCACTCATAGAGCCCAAAAACGTTGTTTTAATTAAATTATGGATTTCCTTTACTATGGAAGTTCATATGTTCAAGATGGGTTAAGTTCATATGTTCCCTAGTAAAGAGAACCCAATTCATGTCTATGTATGATCCCATGAAAATTTAGGTTGCTTCATGCTTTACATTTAAGTTTCCCATGTCATATTTAAGTGAATTTCATGTTAAATCCCCAATTTATGAATTTTTCCATGTAATCATGTTGTTTTCCTCATACTTAACACATTCCCATGTTTAAGTTCATGATTCTCACATGTTGATGAAATGTTCATATTTTGGGTCTTTGAACCATGATTCCATACTACAGTTTTAAGTGTTGATATCATATTGAGGGTTGTGGACACTCAATACCTATATATTTTACATAATTTTAGATTTTCAAGTAAAGATTCATTTAAACCATGGATTATAGTATTATTTTACTCAGTTGATATAATCATGATGAGCACTATCAGAAGTAATGTTCAGTTAAACTTAGTGCAATTCAGTAATAATGTCAGTTTAGTTGTGAGTAGGATTTAGCACCAAGTGAACGTAGGGATGGGGGCTCACCCACTAGTTAGGACTGGGTCCTTAGTAGTAGTCCCCAAGTTACAAAACTATGTTGCCAGCATAGGATTATGAGCTATCACCCACCAGTTTAGGACTGACACTCTCTTAGGGGTCACCTGCTAGATTAGAACTGACTCTCTAGTACTTCGAGACATCAAATTAGTGGATCCACAAAACCAGTGTTAGTATTCATGGAACAGTACTGACATCCTTCTAACTAGGGTTATAGGTTGGACCCCGATTAGCTTAGATTTGGGCATGTCGATTACATGATACCTCTATAATTTTAGTCAGTACTCAGTTTATACAAGTTCAAGTTTGCTTGTCCAAGTAATTATATTTTTATTTATTCAAATATCAGTCATTAATGTTATTTAAATCATGTCTCTTTATGCTATACTTGGTCTTGAATTCTCAGTTTTACATGTTCATGTTTCTATGCTCAATATCATTACATGATCCTCAGTTCTGTTTTACAACATGTTCAACCTTAATGAGAATTACATACAATATTCATGTTTTTTCCATTTCCCAGCTTCAGTTCTACTTATTCTACAAAAGTAAAGAATTAAGAAACAAAGTGTAGTGATTCACCAGCTTATCAAATTATGTTTGTTACTCATGTTTTAAGATACTTCAGCTTTCATTTGATTTCAGTTTCTTGGTGAGTCTACTTTCACTAAGCATGCATGTTTTTAAGATTATGTACCTAATCAGTTTTACTTATTACATTTACCCTTACTTACTCAGTATATTCCAAAATACTGATCCACATATATGTCTATGTGCTATATTATCTCATAATGTAGGTACTAGTTATATCCTACATATCATAAGCAGACAGTTTGCAGTTTTTAGCCAGTAGGTGATAAGTTTTCCTAGTTCGAGAATCTCCAGTTAGTTGTAGTTTATGTACTTTATTTAGATTATTCATATGTATTGATTAGTGGTAGCTGGAGGCATATCCCATCTATCTATAGTCAGTATAGTAAAGGCTTCATAGACAATTAGTTAGAGTCAGTCATGTAATTTAAATTCTTTCTTTAGATTTATCGTGTGGTTAACCTTTCTAGTTTCACATGTATTCTAATTTTCTTATGATTATGCTTTCGTTCATAAAACTTAGCTTATATAATTAATTTTATTCAGATGCTTAATATCATGCCTGTTCATAAGTTAGCTTGGGATCACTTGTGGTTCTAAGTACCATGTAACGACTAGGGGGTAGTCTCGAGTAGTGATAAACTTGGTATCAGAGCCTAGAGTTCAGGTGTCTTAGGGTGTCTATGAAGACATTTCTAGTAGTGTCTTGCAGAATGGTATGGAGATGTTTGTACTTTTCTTTGAGAGACTATAGGGAATTTAAGAATATTTCTCTTCTTTCATATCTTAGATCGTGTAGTAAGAGTGTTCTCTATGGAAATTATACAAATTCTTATCATGCTCCATTCATGTCAACTCTTCCTTATTTTTAAGGTAGTAGAAATAGTGAAGCTTAAATCCTTACCAATAGAGTTTTCTCAGACAGTCCCCATATATGGGATTATACGTAGGCTCAAATGTATCCTACCAGTACCTTTATGTTCCAAAGTATGAAGGATTTTATTCATGTTTATGAAAATCATGCACTAATCCAAAGTCAGATATGCTCTCATATTCCTTCTTAGAATTCTATGATAGCATGTGATCTAGAGTTATAAGTATGAACCTAGAAGTTTAGTAGCAATAAAGTGGGAATAGTGTCTATCTGTATTCAGTAGATTTTGTATCCATAAGACTAGTTGTATGAAAGGTGAACTAGTAGGCTTGAAATAGTGTATGTAAGGATTTAAGTTGTTGATTTGAAATTAAGTATGATTATGTATGTATGATCTAGAGGTATACCCAAGGTGATATGGGATTGTATTATTTTTAAGTTTTAATAGTGTGTGCTTAGATAGTACCCTTGAGTTATTAAGTGTGAATAAGGCTATATAGTATATGATGTTCTTATCAGCTAAGTTATGGGTTATAGGTTGATGATGTTGGGCATGTTAGTGTAATGGTAATTCTCATGGTTTAGGTAAAAATATAAGTTTAGAGATGTGATATTAGTAGGCTATGAAGGAAGTTAGTATGGTTCATTAAAGTTTGGGGATATCCATGTTAAGTGTTAGAATCTAAGTTTGACTCTTGGATGATTAAGCTAATAGAAAAAAGAGTTGAAATTCTATATGATGTGAACTCAAGGTATGGTGATGCTCATGAAGATTAAGTTATTAAGTGTTCAAGTTATTATGTGATGACTATTTGGGCTATAGAAAGTTAAGAGTTCTATCTCAAAAAAAATTATTAGCAGAGGGTTGTACACTTTTAGGTGTAGTCTTTCAGGGTGAATTTATTATTGGTGTGTATTGTTATATCTCGGTCTCTAGGGTAGAGTGGTTTCAGTTCAGTTTAGAGTTTATAAAAAAGAGGGCCTACAAACTTAGAATAATAGCTTTAACCTAAAGGGGAGATGATAAAACAAGTAACCATGTCAGACTCTCATATTTTAGTAGTGATGTAGTGTGTTGTAGAGCAATACTAGGGGAGCAAGATGCCCAACCCATTCATATCGCTGTGCAATGTTTTATACTTTGGTCATCATGATATATACTCACACCTACATGTCAGTTGCAAGATCATATCTTATATTCATTCACTTTCCATAGAATTATGTATGCTTCCAGTTTCTAGTATAAGGAGCTCCAGTTTATTCAGTAGTACGAATCATATTCCATGAGTTTATGAACTCTAAACTCAGGTCATACAGATCATGACTCATGTACTCATGCTTATAGTATGCTCAATTCCCATAACTCATGGTTCACTCTTAATGACCAGAGAAATTCAGATTAAGTCATGTATGTCCTTAAATTTAATCTCTTTAATGAATTCACGCTTTTGACACTCTATTCCTTAGGTCTCAGTTAAGTGTCAAAGTTACGTATAGTATTCTTTCATGCTTCAGGTCCTCATGTTATGAATTTTCTGTGAGCTCTCCTAAATGTTAAGATAGTGGTGATAAAAAATTAATGATCAGTGGTTTAGATAGGAGAGAGTACATATTTCTTGTGGAGAAAAGATTATTGTATGTTTATTTTATATAGGGCTATAAGGTTGAAGAAAGATTGAGGCAAAGCTTTTGGCATATGCCATGGTTAGTTGAAATTTCATGTGTGTATTCTTAAGAATAGCGAAAGAAGGTTTTATTGATAGAGGTTTAGAGAATGTGAGAATGATACTTTTATGGGTGTTGCCAGAAGTTCGTATGTGGTTATAATTATTGGCTTGAATGTCATGTTGGTATATAAGTGGATGAATGCATTGGGCGCTAGTGTAGTGAATGCCTAGTAAGAGGTTGAATTTAGCTGTTAAAGTGACAAGATTTTTCTTGAGATGAGAAGTTGTGAAAGCGCATGGGGTATTGAATTCATAGTTCAGACTAGCATTATGATGTTATGTGCAGTACCTTGTAATTTTGAGTTAGTCTCGAACATGGTGAGAGTATGTAGCTCAACTCAGACTTTGTCTAGAGTAGTAATATACACCCATGTAAGGATTATAAGTTGAATCAAATGAGCATGATATTCAACAAGGCAAGTATGGTTGAGAGAGTATTTGATAAGTGTTCCTAAGCTTGAAAGTTGGTAGTTGCATTGCCTAAGGCCTAGTAATTCTATCCTAGCTTATGTTTCATAGACCTATGTTCCATGTTACAGAGTTATAGCCATATTAAGACTCCTTACCCAGATATCCTATTTAGATCATGCTTAAGATTCTTTGCTCCCTAATGTTATTAGAACTTCTTAGAAAGAGTGTTGAAGAAATACTCCAGTTGAGTATAAGTTTTCATATAATTTAGTATGTATAGCCAACAATTCAGCTTAGCAATCAGACAGATAAGATCATACAGTTTTCCATCTTTGCATCTAGTCTTACTATACAAAGTTTCATGAATATGGCTAATCCATGACGTAATTTGTTCGCATATATGTAAATTGCGAATTTAGTTCAGTTCATGCATCATGTCTATGGTTCGGCTATTTAGTCATGATCCAGTTCATAAGTGTTCAGTGCATGATCTTAGTTTTTCAAATATTCTAGCTCAAATAGTGTAATACCCTTTGTACAATCTCAGTCTCACTATCTCATAATTTGTGCTTACATAATGTACTTGGCGATGCCATAAAGCCATTTTCTTTTAATTCCTATACTTATTTTGTTGGGAATGATTCCTAATAAGAAGTTACGTACCTTATTCCCTTAGTAGTAAATCTTGGAATTTAGTTGCATTAGTTATTACTTCACAGTTCTATATGTATGATTGTACCATGAATATTTCAAGTGAGTTCTAAACTCTCAGCATGAATCAACTCCCTATAGTTAATAGAGTCAAATTAGCTTAGAAATCAGTTTCATGATAAAGTTATAATATTTTAGCTCAGCTATATCCTTTGTTAGCAAACATGTCATGCCTAAATTATTCCATACTTCAAAGACTTCAACAAGTTCCTATGCATTATTTGAGGACGAATGATTCCAAGAGGGAGATAATATAACACCCCGCATTTTTGGTCTAGACTTTGAACCATCATTTCTACATGTGTAAACTCTAATCTTAAGATTTTTATTGGAATAAATGTTTCATGACCATTATCCTAGTGTGTGAAGTTATTATGAGGTGAAAAATGTTCATAAAAATCACTTAGAGCAAGTTTTCATATTCGATTCTACAAGGGTCAACTTTGAATATGTATAAATTCTTATATATATGGAATTTTCAGGTCAATACCCACCAAATGATAGATAATTGAGTTATATTTCCAGTAATACCAATTTCTCCTTAATCCGATACTCGAACAAAAAGTTATGACCTTTTTATGAGAGACAGTAAGGGGTCGCGATAGCCCCACGCCGCGAGGACTATTCCATGTAACTAGGGGTCACATTGTGAGGGACGCTTAACCCAACTAAGGTTTATGACATGAGGTTTATTTCCATGGGAAAAATATTACAAGGAGAAGTTTAGACTTTTCCCCTCAACCCCAGCTATCTAAACACGATTTATAACTCAAAAAGGGGCATTATTTACCCATCTTCCTAAAAAAAACTCACATAAAACCCTCCACTTTCTCAAGAACAATAATCCAAGATTCTTATCTTAATAACACAAGGATTAAAGTTCCAATTTCAAGCTTCTTCAAGAATTCGTTCAATTAAGGTATGTGGGGTGTTCATCCATAGGACCCTTTCACTCATAGAGCCCAAAAACCTTCTTTTAATTAAATTATGGAGTTTTCCTTTACTATGGACTTTCATATGTTCAATATGGGTTAAATTCATGTGTTCCCTGGTAATTTTAACTCAATTCATGTCTATGTATGATCCCATGAAAAGTTAGGTTGCTTCACGCTTTAAATTTTAGTTTCCCATGTCATATTCAAGTGAATTTCATGTTAAATCCCCAATTTATGAATTTAGACATGCAATCATGTTGTTTTACTCATACTTAACACATTAGAATGTTCATTTTCATGATTCTCACATGTTGATGAAATGTTCATGTTTTTGGTCTTTGAACCATGATTCCATATTATAGTTTTAAGCTTTGATATCGTATTTTTAATCATTCAGTGGTAGAGGGTTATGAACACTCGATACCTATATGTTTTAAATGATTTCATCTTTTCAAGTAATGATTCAGTTAAACCATGGATATTATTATTATTTTACTCAGTCGATATAATCATGATGAGCACCATCAGAAAAAATGTTCAGTTAAACTTAGTTCAGTTCTGTACTAGTGTCAGTTCAGTTGGGAGTAGGATTTAGCACCGAGTGAACCTAGGGATGGGGGCTCACCTACCAGTTAGGACTGGTTTCTTAGTAGTATTTCCTAAGTTCTAGAACTATATAGCAAACATAGAATTATGAGATGTCACCTACAAGTTTTTGACTAACACTTTCTTAGGGGCCACCCGCCAGTTTAAGACTAACTCCTTTTTTTTTGGGACATCAGATTAGTGGATCCACACAGCTAGTGTTAGTACCCAAGGAACGATACTGACATCCTTCTAACTGGGTTTAAAGGTTGGACCCCGATTAGCTCAAATTGGGGTATGTCAGTTACAAGATATCTCCCACAGTTTCAGTTAGTACTCAGTCTATACAAGTTCAGGTTTGCTTGACTAAGTAATCAGATTTTGAGTTATTCAGATATCAGTTATTCATGTTATTCATATCATGTCAGTACATGATATATTGGTCTTGTATTCTCAGTTTTACATGTTCATGTTTCTATGCTCAATATTCATACATGATCCTCAGTTCAGTTTTATAGCATGTTCAGCCTTACATAAGAATTACATATAGTATTCATGTTTTTACCATTTCCTAGATCAATTATACTTATTCTACAAACGTAAAGATATAAGAAATTAAGTGTAGTGATTCACTAGCTTATCAGATTATGTTTATTACTCATGTTTTAAGATACTTCAACTTTTATTTAATTTCAGTTTCTTAGTGAGTCTACTTGCACTTAATAGGCATGTTTTAAGATTATGTACCTAATCAGTTTTACTTATTGAATTTACCCCAATTTACTCAGTACATTCCAAAGTACTAATCCACATACATGTCTATTTGCTACATTGTCTCATAACATAGGTACTACTTGTAGCCTACACATCATAATCAAAAAGTTTACAGCTTCCAACCAGTAGGTGATGAGTTCTCCTAGTTTGAGAATCTCCAATCAGTTGTAGTTCATGTACTTTATTTGGATTTTTCATGTATTGATTAGCGGTAGCTGGAGGCATGTCCCATCTATCTATAGTCAGTATAGTAAAGTCTTCATAGACAGTTATTCAGAGTCACTCATGTAATTTAAATTCTTCCTTAAGATTTATCGTGTTGTAAACTTTTCTAGTATCACATGTATTCTAGTTTTCTTATGATTATGCTTTTGTTAAGAAAACTTCGCTTATATTATTAATTTAATTTAGATGCTCAAGTATCATGCCAGTTCATGAGTTAGCTTGGGATCACTTGTGGTTCCAAGAACTATGTTATAACTGGGGGTAGTCTCGAGTCATGACAAAGGGATACATCATTATTTGGTATGTTATTTAGTATAAAGTGGACTAATTCAAACTCGGCCTATGATCCTCTTGTAACCTCCTACCCTACAACTTTTTACGAGACTATCCAGGAAAGTTCTAGATCGCACGCGCACACACACGGATTAGGTAATATAACTTAGGGATCAGGGCATTCATATAAATTACTGCCTATTCAGTTTATGCTAGATCAAACCGGTTATCCTATTAATAATCCTTATGCCATGTCTAGATCCTAACATTGGTAACAACACAACACTGTACATACAAACACACACAAAAACAAAATTTTTGGAGGGGTATCATTTAAAACACAATAAAAAATAGGTAAGTATGCTTATTAAAATCAGAATACACCAAGTTCTCTTAAATTAGTATAAGTTGCACGAATGTTAAAAACAACAAAATAAAAGGTAAAAATACCTAAACATGCTAGTTCTAACTATGATATAACAACTGAGGGAAAAGCAACACAACAGTAGAAACCTTCCGCTGTGGTACACCCCCACCCCATCTTGAAATCATGAAATGTCCCTATAGCGTGATATCATAAAAATTTAAAACTAGGGTAAGTTACATACCTGGGGTGACCTAGGCATTAGTAGAAGTCTGATCTCATGGAGACACATATAGGTCTTTCACAATCTTTTCCTCATTAATTGCCTCAAATTTTCCATGGCACTCAAAGTCAATTTGGCACTAGTGGCAGCCAGTGCACTCAAAGTACCAGGGTAAACCTCTATACCCCTACCAACTATTACACCTATCTCTATGCCTGGTGGTATCCTATCGCCCTCTAGAATAGCCACCTCTGAGGTCTTTTTGGCTTCTTTTTCCTTTGTTTGCCTCTTTTTCTTCATATTAGATTTTCTCCATCCTTCTTTCTTAATCCAATCTCCCCTCTTTCTCTTTTGAGGATCCAAGTTATCACCCCTATCCTCATTATCTATATCATTAATTCTTGGGAGGGAGTATAAAAGTAAAGCACTAGGGACTCCACATCCACCATCATAGTTACAAGTGAAGGCATTGGTAGTGGAGGAGGAGGTCCTGCATTCACTCTCTTAGTTAATGTCCTAACTGTTTTCTTTAACTCAGTCAAGTCTGCTCTATTTCAAAAAATTAGGTAGATGAACAACATCCATCCTAGCTATTATCTTACTCTTAAACCTATCTGCTCATGTCTTGATAGTCCTTATAGTACCTCATATCTCACCACTTACATATGGATTAACCCCATACTCAAGTTTATTTATCCAAAAATTATGCAATAGTAGGATTATCATAATATCCTGCAACAGTGAAAAAGGGATCAATGTATAACCTATAGGAACCACACCAATATCAGATGCTAGTATATCACTAGTTGGGTCATCCCTAACTACATCAAAAATCTCTAAGCCTCTAGTAGGGTCACTGGGTTTTGCATATCTTTGATTAATGCTATATTATAACCTTTGTTGTCTAAATTAGTCTGTCCACAACATTGATAATCGTGATCTATACATCTTGTATAAATTGAGCCATAAGATAAGTAAAGGGTAATGTGGTGCTAAACTAAAGCATCCTATCTCGAATTTTATCTATGATGATCCATTGAATATTTAAATTAACTACTAAAACAAGGATTTTCACCAGGTAGGAATTGGTTACACCCAATGTGCTTTCATTAGCTGTTGGTGCATTCTAATGTTTAACTACTGACCAGCATGCCTTTGCGGCAAACTTCAAGTTATATTTTAAAATAGTGGCATCATTATCCCATGGGACATTCTCTCCATCATCAGTAATATGGCTCACCAGCCACCTATAGTAGACTCTCTTAGCATCCAACATTTAGTTTCTTAACTTTTATCAAATTATTTATCTGGAAATGATATTCTAGGGTCTCTTAAACTAAGGCAAATTCCTCTCAAGATAAGGCCCTTGGGATGGCCCAAACAGAGATGTCAACCTCTACATATCTGACCTGAATAGTATCTTCGGAATTGCTACTTCTTCATGTATTATCCTTTATTAAAGGAGTCATAGTTTTCAAAATCACCATGTAGTTGTCTTAAAACTCTAGTACCAACAATGGCCCATAACTTCATAGGGGTCTACTTATCCACTTGAGCTCATATATGTCAAAAACTTGTACCAATTCTGAAACCTTTTATAGTGACTCAGTAAGCTCCCTAGGATCTTTCTAAATGCTTCTCTTATTATTGCCTTAGTAAAATAAATGCCATCAATGTAACAGTCCCATGAGTTTAGGACTAACCATCTTATCAAATTAGCTCATCTTGAAGCTGGTGTAGCATAGTAGTGCACATATATCTAATTTGATTTTACAAGATGGGAAATATTGTCCTATAATTCATCAAGATGATTATAACCATACAAGATCTTATGACCAATGCCAAAGGCCAGAGGACATCTCATGAAGGCATGAGATACCATTAACCTTGATTCTAAAGATTGAGCTCTTTGACTTGTGGGGTATTGATTTCATAGGTACATTTATGAGATCATATGGTATGAAGTACATATTAGTAGCTGTTGATTATGTTTTAAAGTAAGTGTAGGCGGTTGCACTTCCAAACAATGAAGGGAAATGTATGATAGGTTTTTTGCAAAAAAATATATTTTCTAGATTTGTTACACCAAGAGCCATTACCAGTGATAGGAGTTGTCATATTTTTAATCATTGGTTCAAGAAATTTCCAATAAAATATGGTGTGAAACAAATGGATGAAATGCCTTATCATCCTCAATCAAGAGAGAAATTTGAGGTTAGGTCTCTAATTAATAACTCAAGTTTATTTTAGCAAAATCTATGATTGGCAATAGAATAGACTGGCTAGGAAGTGGGATGATGCATTATGGACTTACCAGACAATATTTAAGTTCCCTATTGAATGTCCACATATCAAATTATGTATGGCAAGGCATGACACTTGCCTGTTGAACTTAATCATAAGTCATTGTGGGCTCTTAAGAAATTGAATCTGGCATGGAATAATGTATAAAAATTGAGATTTGATTAGTTGAATGAGATTGATGAATGTTTTCTAAAAACATATGAGAGTTCAGCCTTGTACAAAGAGAAGATGAAGTTATGAAATCACAATAAGATTTATACGGTTCTATTGTTTAATTCCAAGAAGAAATTATTTTATAGAAAGATAAGGACAAGATATAGGGGTACCAAGTGGTGATGGTTTTTCCTTATGGGGTCATTGAATTGAAAACTATGAGGGTTAGAAGTTTAACGTGAATGGCCAAAGGGTAAAACATTACCTCAGTGATGTTAATAAGGTCAAGCTGATATGTGAAGTGGTTCTTGATGAAGTCTAAGTAATCAAGACACTCAATTTATGCCATAATGTTAAATCAAGTATCGTATAGGAGGCAACCTATGGGTTAGTTTGGTAAAGTTTGAGTAGGAAAATTAGCCATATCGTGTTGCGATGTTAAATCAACACTGCTTGGAAGGAAACCTAAGGATTTTGTTCCTATTTTTTACTTTATTATAGGTGTGTGATATAGAGTAATAGGCGTTGATGTGCTCATGTCATTGCAGACTAAAAGAAAACCAATATAATTTCTTATGCCTAGGCTTAATGACCATCCTAATGAGTTGATATTCTAGATAATGACACAGAGGATGTGTTGTAGCCACTGGGCATCAAGAAAAAAGGATATACTTTGTAGGATCCTCCATGACTCTCAAGATAATTTATAATAACCCGTAGGGTTTTGTAATGACTCATAGCCTTGATTTATTTGAGGAGGGAAACTCAAGTAAGTCTTATAATCTAGTCTCTACATATGGAGGGAATGAATCGTAGCTAATAACAATGACTCCCAGGGTTGGTCATCATCACTAATTAAAGTTTAGTCAAACTATTAACTGATCTAACTCGATTTTCAATTTAAAGTCCAATTCACCTAATTCCTCTTGTCTCTCTTATTCAAAAAGATGTAACTCCTTCTACTATAATAACCCTTCTTCTATCCTTATATCACTCTATCAATTGTGCAATAATCTCCCTAAGAGTCATTAAATCTGCGTCCTTTCTACTCACTTTCTCCTAAGAAATAAACCTAAGTGATTGTCTTACAATTCTCTCATTCAAGCTTCATCACCCAAAACCAAAGTTAGTTGACAAATCCATTAAATTACTTTGAATGTGTGTGGTGAATGCTATATGGGTGTATTGAAATTAATTCATGTGTACTGAAACCTAAATGTAAATTCTTGAAAAAATATTGAACATGCTAAAAATTTAACTTTAATAGCTTAATTTTTCTCAAAATCGAGTATAGTGGCTAGTTCATGACTATTTGGGTGATTATGTGTTCAAACTTGTGCATAAATTTTGATTTAGGGTAAAGTTTGAATAACCCAGTACTTTAGTTAATGGTATATGGGATGAAAGGTCTTCTCGACCATTAGAATGATTTTAAATTTAATCCAAGGATGAAAGATTCATAAAATGCCAATTTGCAGTCCTTACGACTCTTAGAATAATGTGTACCCTAAGGAAATAAGTCATCACGTGAGTAGTAATAACTGGAACTTTAGCTTACACTTTAAAGTTGATAAACTTTAGGGAAAATCCTTAGTATGAGTCACCTAGCAACTCATAGAGAGACCTAATGAGTCATATGATCACTCCTACTTAGAACCTATATTGCACATTTGCAAGTCTTAGACCCAATGATCCACCTAATGTGTTGTAGGGCCACTTAATAAATCAAAGGGTAGAGCCATTGAGATATCAACGACAAATCAAAAGATCCTATGATTTATAGACAAAGGAAATGACTTGTTTCCTGACTCATAGGGACAGACTATGATTGAACACTTGTGATATCTTTCCCCAATCTCTTTGAGTACTAATATTTATATTCCACAGGTTACAAGACTCCTAAAAATAATGTACAAAAAGGAAATAAGAAGGGGGGGGGGGAATCAACTCTCAATAAATAGGAATGGTCTACAATGTAACTGAAAGAAGTGTACATAGAAGAGAAGTCAAGTAGCTAAGTGGAAGAGTATCTAATCATGACTCCAACTAAGCCATGAGAGAGCTTGATTTGGGATGGTAGTATAAGGAACTACATAAAGAGAAAAAGGGTGTCTCGATCATACTCACCACTACCTACCTTTTCTGAAGAAGGGGTAAGGTAGAGTCTAAAGAATATGAATATAAAAGTAACTCTCGAAATATAGAGGAGACTGCATCTATCTGTCTATCAAAATAGTAGGCTAGCTTGGGGAATAGTGCTATCAATAAGTGCAAATGATGATAAGGATCCTATAGAGATCCCTCCATAATAGACTCAGCTTCTACCAGAATCATTAATAGGTCCAGCCCATACTTTAGATTATAGTAGCACCACAGGTCAAGAGATTGCGTATTTGAAGTATTTAGGAGAAAAATCATAGGGATGTTGCTATTTTTTAAAGAATAAACCATCCTAAGAGAGGCTTCTAAAAAGATCCAATATTGATTACTAAGTTTATATTTAAGATGCCTAGGATCAAGCAAATATTTAGTACATATAAGTTCTAATGGATGATTAGAGAGTTTGGTAGATATAGTCCAACACTAGTTTGAGAATTTTGTGCCGCATATCAAGATTAGCTAAGGATGTCGGCTCCAAAGGGTTTGTTTTCAAAAGTTCATGACCCTATATAGTCAATGTTGGTTCGTGATATTAAGGTAAATATTTTTGCAAAGAACATTTTACGATTTCTCCATAGTTCAAATTTTGTGCCTCTGACCAGCGCTTTAGAGATTTATAACTAGATAGATGAGATGAGGAAAGTGAAGTTTGATCAAATCAATACCAAGGAAAAATTGGTCTATTTTGATGGATGGACAACATAATTGCCACTGACAAAAAAGAGGTTGAATAGGCAGTCAGGAGATTGTCATAAATCAAGAAGTGCCAGTAGAGTTTAACTGCCAAGTCATGATGAATATTAGTTCATCACAAGTTAGGCCCAACTGTTGGTGAAAATATCTTTAGCTTCGACTAACCTACTTTGGTGGTAGAAATTATGGAGGGTTATAACATAGCATAGTTAGGTTGCTTGTTCTAGAGATCTGAGATAGAGTTTTTGAGATAGACACAAACTTTCTATTGCTTTCCCTAGTCACCTAGATTTGTTTAGAGGCTGATGTTCTAATTCTTTATAATATTGATACGTTTATACCAGTTCATTGCACTACAGACTTAGGACTATCTTAAGACCCAACAAGCTCTATTTCTAGGGTGAAGATTGTTATGGTGATGCATTGCTACAAAGTGTCTTCAGAAAGGTCCACATATGGACATTATGTAATGACTCGAGACTACTCCTAGTCATAACATGGTGTCTAGAGTCACAAGTGACCCAATCTAACCCATGGCTAGTCATGACACTAATAATACTGAAATAAGTAATAAAAACACTATGCAAAAGTTGAACTAAATAATATAAAAATAATGTAAACCAACAACAATATCTTTGTTTAAAAACACGAAGCTGAACATCAAATTGTATGTATAAAAAGACTCTACTAAGACAAGTTGTTGGGAAAAGCCCATAACTAACTCTAGCTATCTAAAAGTGAAATAAAATAAAACAAAATATTGATACTAGTCCTCGGGTAATGTGGACTCACCAAAGTACTGTTGTTGATGTAGTAAGAGATCGAACTATGCTCGAATCAGATGTTGTACACTATAACCTATATTATGAGATAATATAGTGCAAAATAAGGTATGCAGTCAGCACTTTGAATATACTAGGCATGTGAGATATGCACTATAATATATAAAACAAATATGCTGAAAGTGACATGATGACCTGACCATGGGACTAAAATTTTTCAACTGATGCTGTAACCAAGTAATAAACATGCAACACTATAAAGTGCTGAATATACTGGATACAAAATCAAAAGAAATATAATACTAAACTATGGAAGGTTTCTATAACCAGCATAGACCATGTGAGTAACATGGAATCCAACCTATAACCCTAGTTGGAAGGGTGTTCTGAACCCTACTAGGGGTACGAACCATGATTGACCAGAATTCATTCATGATCCCATTAAGGGCATTGGAGACACTCTCAACTAATGAGGACCCCTTTAACCTATGATGGGACATAATTTAAGACTTGGGTTATCTAAACCCTTGTCCATTTGGTGATAAGAAAATTAGTAAACTGAAATGCTCAATGATGTGAGATTGTCAAACTAGAAGATAAGTTCATTATTTGAGAGAACTGTAAATCATTAAAACTAAAGAACTGAATATTCAAATGACAATGTATGATATCCTAGGACATCGGATGTTCATAACCTACCATCTTTAAAGAATGCAACTAATTATGAAAATTCTATAATATGAACATAACTAGGAATTTCATAACTCAAACCCAAAACTAAGAATTTATCAATATAATGAGATTTCATAATCATGTGTATGGAAAGATTCACAAATTTTTGGGAAAAAAATATTCATGGTTTAGTCAAATCATGATACTAAAAACATTAGGAATATGCAGTTTTCATGGAAACCCTAAGCTTGAAGGGTGATTTGAACTTGACGAATGGAGTTAACTTTTGGAATCCATGGGAGCAAAGAATCCCATTGATGAAATTCCACATACCTAGATATGAGAACCCTAAAAAATATTTTAACTTAGAGCTTGAAAGAGATGAACCCTAGTGTAAGACCCTACGAACTCCTCTTGTAGTCTGAGCTTTACAGCATGTCAAGTTAAGTGTAAATCCGGCTCTAAAAGATTTTGAAGTGAATTCTCAAGAGAGAAATATTTTGAAATATATAGAATTTCCCTATATCAACTTTTTGTTATGTAGAGAATTGAATAAGCTTTCTGTTGATACCAAATTCGTCCAAATTCGACACTCGGGTGAAGAGTTAGAGCCATTTTAGTGAGACAGTGTGCCACCTGGCACTTTAGCGTGTCACAGAGTCAGCCAAAATGGCAATTGTCAAATTCCAGTAAGCCTTTGCAATGCCACCACATTGTGGTGTCTTTCCAGTTTGTAACCAAGGTGGCAACACGATTTCCACCGCGTCGTGCCATCGTGTAAAATTAGGATTTTGTTCAACTTTCGTTATTTAAATTTTAGGGACCCTTTGGTAATTTTCCAAAAGCCCCAATAAGTCTCTACATGGGATTTAAAACCCCAATAGCCAAAGTTTCTCACTATTCTCATTACTTTATCATGAACAAAACACTCTCTCTCAAAGATAGAAAACCCTAGCCCTCAAGTTTCAAAAGATATCTCAAGAATCCTTCCAAGAGTCTTCAAGAACTTCAAGAATCTAGAAAACTAAGGTATGCAAATGTTGATTCTTGGGTTCTTTTCACCCAAGAAGTTCAAGAATCCTTTTCTAAATTCAAGAGTATATATATTTATGAGATTTTCATGATTTATTTTGTAAATAGAAATTGAAGTTCATGTTGTTGATGGGTTTTAATTCATGACTTGATTTTAAAGATCCAAAATTTGATCCTACTATGTGAAGTTCATGATAAAATTCATTCAAGTTGCATGATATTGATGTATTCATAATAATTTAAGTATAGAATCTGTGGTATAACCAAAGCATGCTCCCCATATGTTTGATAAAATGCTTAAGTAAAGAGAATAGTGTCTTTTTAGTATGTTAAGCATGAAATCCCCAATTATGTGATAACGAGTGCATGCCAAGCGTTTGTTGAAATGCCTTAGTTAATGTATTATGATAAGGTGCATGCATTCTTGTCCATGAGTATTCCTTATTGAATAAATTTGAGATATTAGTATGCCTACCCTATACATTTATATGCTTATGACATTCAAGTGATTGACGAGATATCATATTGATTATGTTGTGAATGATAGTCCATTGTCATAATATTCAAGTGGGGTTCTTTCTTATTTATTTATACTATCGAGTCCTGTGGGTATTAATACCCGAAAACCTAGCTGCTTGTCTAGAGCTGAGTCAGTCTCAAGATAATCTCAGTCATGCTATGATCCATAGAATTCAGTCAGTGATAGAAAATTTAGGAAAATATAGAAATCTCAGTACTAGTTCAATCTAGCCTCAAACATCAGTTACTTTCAGACAGAAAGTAGAATTCATAAGTATTCTATCAGATAACGGAAATAAGTGAACTCAGTCAGATCAGTTAAGAAATATGATCAGTAATAGATTCAGCTCATTCTAAGTTCAGTTAAGGATCAGTTCAGAGTCATTCAGTTGGGAGTAGTAACTAGCATCCAGCGAGTGTAGGGATGACGACTTAACCGTTAAAGAGGCAGAGTCGTTAACAACAATGTCTATACTCTAAAATTGTGCAACCAGCACAGGACCAAGAGTCACCCATTAGATTAAGGCTTGACTATCATACTACCTTAGGCTTGACTTCCTATTCAGGGTCACCCGTTAGAGAGGATTGACTATAGCAGAGGTCTTTACTAGTGGCATGGTATTGATACCCTTCTAGCTGGGGTTATAGGTTAGACCCCACCAGATCAGATTTGGGGTATGTCTGTTAAGTGAGAACTCCCATAATTACAGTTTCAGTATCAGTCTTCAGATTAGAACTCAAAAATTAGGACTGTCAGATACAGTCATCGATCTCAGTAAGGAACTCAGATAGTTCCATAGATTCATAGACCACCTGCTAGATAGGCTTGGTCTCACATAAAGTTATTTAGTATCAGTACCTACAGAGGTCACCCGTCAGATAGGCTTGATCTCAATCCCAGATTTAGTTAACTTTTTCTCAAATCTCAAGCTTAGTCAATCTTAATTATTATTAGAAGGTTTAGAGATTATCTCGCTAGATAGGTTTGATCTCAGATTTAGCCAGTCGGTATTAATTATTGGTAGGTTCAGTCATCTAATTTATTAGTATTAATAAGTATGGATATCATTTTTCGTAGCTTCAGATACGTATAATCTCAGTATGTTCAAAAACCTCAGACTGATGGCATATTCAGTATCAATTATCAGATTTAGTCCCAGTATGCTCAGTCACAGTATGCACAGTATGTTAAGTAGTTACATATTCTCTATGTATGCTAATCCAGCTCTTGAATATCATTCAGTTAGTTATTGTTTATGCATAAGCCTTTGCATTTAGCCTTACCTCATCTACATACTTAGTATATTCTCGTACTGATGCATTTGTACTATGGTGTTTTATTTGATGCCATAGGTTCAAAAGCATAAGCCCCAGAGCACCTTTAGCAGTCCAGACTCAGTCAGCAGTAGTAGATATAGCAGTGAGTCCTCATCATCCTAGGATGCTTCTTATTTTAGTACTTCATTCGATTTACTTTATTATCAGTAGACAGAGTTAGTTGGGGACATATCCTATCCACTCAACAGTTCAGATAATCAGAGGATTTTTTTAGACAGATGTATTAGTATTTAGTTTTTAGTTTGAGTATTTTAGACATTTTGAACTTTATGGAAAGTTTTCGCCATTTTTTTGCATTTATTGTATTATATTATGCAGTACACAGGTATAGATATCATAACAGATATCAGCAAAGGGTTAGCTTGTAGTCCTTTAGGGTCATTAGCACCGTGTAATGACTAGGGATAGTCTTGGGTTGTTACAAACTTGGTATCAAATCCTAAGGTTCAATAGAGTCCTAAGAAGTCTGAAAGCCGCATCTAGTATACTTGGGTGTGTTGCATGCCACATTTGTGTACAGGAGGCTATAAGATGTTTATAGGAACAATTTTCCTTCTTTCATGTCTCAGATCGTGCTATAGAAAGCTTCTTTAAGAAAATTATGTGGATTCTCATTGTGTTCCATTCATATCAGATTTACCTTACTTTTAAGGTAGCAAAAGTAGTGAAGCCCAAAGTCCTACAGATAGTTTCGGGATAGTGTTGTCTAAAGTTAGGTAGAGTATGTTTTATGGGGTTAGTTGTATTAAAGGTGAATCAGTAGGGCTTGAAATAATGTATGCAAGAGTTTAAGTTTAGTAATTCGAAGTTATATGTGTTGTTGATGTGAGTATAGCGGTAATCCTCATGGTATGGGGAGAATATCAGTTTAAGATATGTGACATTTGAAGGCGAGGATAATAGTAGCAAGGTTATTAAAGATTTATGGATATTCATGTTATGAAATAATTTAAGCTGGTGGTCTTTAGACTAAGTATGAAGGTGTGGATGTAAGTTAAAAGATGTGATATTAGCAGCCCATGATAGTAGCGGATGTTATGTTGTTGTATAAGTAGCTAGACATGTTTTAGAGATTTGTGTCAGTAGGGTGCCACTTCTGGTACCAATAGTGGTCAGCGTCAGAACCAACTCTATTCACTTCAGACTCACCATGATCCAAAATAATACCCTAATAAAAATTTGGGTACGTTATAAGTCCTTTATATTTATGGTATGCATTCTTAGATCCCTTAATCCCATGTGAGCTTATGTTTCAGCATGAGTCAGTTAGTAATGCTAGCAAGTCAGTTTAGCAGTCAGACAGTCAGATTTGTATTATTTGTTTTTGCGTCTTTTCATCTATTCATGCTATCTGAAATCTCAGAAATGTAAATATTCTAGGGTAACGAGTCCTAGTAGTTGCAAGATAAGTTCAGTTCATGAGTCATGCATTAGTTTCACCTCTCTGAGGTTTATTTACGATCCAGTTCATAGATGCCCTGTACATCGCTTCAGTTTTCTCAAGCATGTCGGTGAAGTAAGTGTTCATAGAGGGACAAAGTGTCCCAAAGGGGAGATACCCTATAACTTCCCGATGTTTCCCATTCCTTAAATCCATTTAGTTTTATGATTAGATCCTCATTATAAGCTTTGCATCAAATATGCATGTCCATTATGAGAATTTAGCTTATGAGTAGCTTCAGTCGTGCATTTCGTGCATTAGATATGCATGTTCAGTATGAAATCTCAGTATAATAGTTCCAGTTGTATAGTCATATTTCAGATATTCTTGTCCAGTAAGTCAGTTCAGCCTGCTAGTATTCTTAGCTTAATCAGTCTCATTCTAGGATGAATGTTCCTAAGGGGGAGATATTGTAATACCCCGCAAACTCCTCTTGTAGTTTGAGCTTTAGAGCGTGTAAAGTGAAGTGTAAATCCGATCCTAAAAGATTTTGAAGTGACTTTCCAAGTTAGAAATATTTTAAAACATGTAGAATTTCCCTAATATCAACTTTTTTTATGTAGAGAATTGAATAAGCTTTCCATCGATACCAAATTCATCCAAATCCAACACTCGGGCGAAGAGTTATAGCCATTTTAGTGAGACAGTGTGCCACCTATCACTTTAGCGCATCGCAGAGTCAGCCAAAATGGCAATTGTTAAATTTCAATAAGCCTTCATGATGCCACCATATCGCGGTGTCTTTCTAATTCACAACCAAGGTGGCAACGCAATTTCCACCGCTTCGGCCCATCAAGCAGTTTCCCAATTGTCCACTTTCCAGTAAGCTGGCGCGATTATGGCGCGTTTTGCTAGGGTGTAAAATTGGGATTTCATTTAGGTTCCGTTATTTAAATTTCAAGGACCCTTTGGTAATTTTCCTAAAGCCCCAATCAGTCTCTACACGGTATTTAAAACCCCAATAGCCAAAGTTGCTCATCTGTTCTCATTACTTTATCAAGAATAAAACACTTTCTCTCAAAGATAGAAAACCCTAGCCCTCAAGTTTCAAAAGAAATCTCAAGAATACTTCCAAGAGTCTTCAAGAACTTCAAGAATCTAGAAAACTAAGGTATGAAGATGTTGATTCTTGGGTTCCTTTCACCCAAGAAGTTCAAGAATCCTTTTCTAAATTCAAAAGTATATATATTTATTAGATTTTCATGATTTATTTTGTAAATAGAAATTGAAGTTCATGTCGTTGATGAGCTTTAATTCATGACTTGATTTTAAATATCCAAGATTTGATCCTACTATATGACGTTCATGATAAAATTCCTTCAAGTTGTATGATATTGATGTATTCATAATAATTTAAGTATAGAATCTGTGGTATAACCAAAGCATGATCCCCATATGTTTGATAGAATTCTTAAGTAAAGAGAATAGTGTCTTTTTAGCATGTTAAGCATGAAATCCTCAATTATGCGATGACTAGTTCATGCCACGAGTTTGTTGAAATGCCTTAGTGAATGTATTATGATAAGTTGCATGCATTCTTATCCATGAGTATTCCTTATTGAACAAATTTGAGATATTAGTATGCCTACCCTATACATTTACATGCTTATGACATTCAAGTGATTGACGAGATATCGTATTGATTATATTGTGAATGATAGTCCATTGTCATGATATTCAAGTTGGGTTTTGTCTGATTAATTTATGCTATCGAGTCCTGGGTGTACTTATACCTAAAAACTTAGCTGCTTGTCTAGAGCCGAGTCAGTCTCAAGATAATCTCAGTCGTGCTATGATCCATAGAATTCAGTCACTGACAGAACATTTAGGAAAATTCAAAAATCTCAGTACTAGTTCAATCCAACCTAAGACATCAGTCACTTTCAAATAGAAAGTAGAGTTCATAAGTATTCCGTCAGATAACGGAACCAAGTGAACTCAGTTAGATCAGTCAAGAAATATGATCAGTAACAGATTCAGCTAAGCCTAAGTTCAGTTAAGGATTAGTTCACAGTCCTTTAGTTGGAAGTAGTCACTAGTACCGAGTGAGTGTAGGGATGACGGCTTACCCGTTAGAGAGGCAGAGTCGTTAGCAGCAATAACTATACTCCAAAACTGCGTAGCCAGTGCAGGACCAGGAGTCACCTATTATATAAAGGCTTGACTATCATACTGCCTTAGGGTTGACTTTCTGTTCAGGTTCACCCATTAGAGAGGCTTGACTATAGCAGAGGTCTTTACCCGTGGCACGGTATTGATACTCTTCCAGCTGGGGTTATATATTGGACCCCACTAGATCAGATTCGGGGTAGGTTGGTTAAGTGGGAACTCCTACAGTTACAGTTTCAGTATCAGTCTTCAGTGTAGAGCTCAGAAATTAGGACTATCAGATATAGTCATCAATCTCAGTAAGGAACTCAGATAGTTCCATAGATTCATAGACCACCTGCTAGATAGGATTTGTCTCACATAAAGTTATTCGGTATCAGTACCTACAGAGTTCACCCATCAGATAGACTTGATCTCAGTCCCAGATTCAGTTAAGTTTTTCTCATTATCCAAGGATGCTTCTTCTTTCGTACTTTATTAGATTCAATTTATTATCAGTAGACAGAGTTAGTAAGGGACATGTCCCATCAACTCCACAGTTCAGAAAGTTAGAGATTTTTTTGGCCATATGTATTAGTATTCAGTTTTCAGTTTGAGTATTTTAGATGTTTTGAACCTTATGGCAAATTTTTGCCAGCTTTCGGTATTTATTATATTATATTATGCAGTGCTCAGGTACAAATATCAGCAAAGGGTTAGCTTATGGTCCTTCGAGATCATGAGCACCGTGTAACACTATAGGGTAGTCTTGGGTCGTTACACCTAGTTTGCCCTTGGAGGAAGAAAAACTGCTTTTTTTCTCTATACCAGGATAAGTATTATATTAATTTGGGTAATGAAGGACTTAGGGTAATATTAAACTTGATAATCAGTTTTGAAGTATTTAAATGGCATAGTTTTGATGTTAAAATAATGGGAAAAGGCTGATGTGCTCTTTTAAATTCAAAACTAAAAATCTAATAGAAGGAACATGTAAAACCTTCCCACGGTCATGGGACCCTCCTATAATTGTAGGTTGTGTTCATTGTTGAGAGATGGATTTAAGCTCTCATAAGTACACTAGAAAAGCCTTTTTATGAGCATAGGATGCACCAATGATCATACCTTGGTTCATAGGTTGAAGGTTTAAGGCAAATCAATTTTAAACGCCAAGATTATGCCTAAGACCATGGTTTCAAACAACAATTATGGTTACCTAATGTGGTTGAAAGGTATACTTATCAAATTTTAGATGTTTGTAGATGTTTCAATCAGACAAGATACTATATCTTATTTTGATAATAATCAGCTAATAACAAGGGATAAGGTCCCTGGGTTTTTGAATTGGTATATTTTGTTTTGATGGTGAGCAGCTGAGAACAAGGGACCAAGTCCCTGGATCTTTATGAATCCAGTACAGCTATCACTATCCTATATAGTTTTGTCCTCTGGTGTAACAAACTGTATAGGTGAGCTTGAACCCATCAGGACACCTGGCCCAATTAGATTTCTACCCTAATTATTATTCCACTATAAAAGAAAAAAATGCTTCTCAATTGGTGATTTTTTTGCAAATCCTAATAGAAGAGAGGGAAATAGCCAAAAACTTAACTTTGCAATATTGTTCAAGTTCTTAATTTCTTTATTTAGTAATATAGTAAGTGTTCGTGAGTCAAGTCATAGCCTGTAACTAAATTACTTGTGTTATAAGAGTAATGCCTTCTTTGTGTTCTAAAGAGTGCTTAAGTAGAGTTACCTGAGTTTGATATTGGTTAGAATTAATCAATATCAAGGTGAGTTCTTGACAGTGTTTTCAAGGTATATTTGTAATAGAATTGTTACAAACAATCTAAGCCTAGAGTTAGGTTCAAATCGAGTCTGTAATCAAGAGTTTGATTATTGTGGATTATTGAGCGCTTGTGAGGGTAAACCATATTTTTTCCTCCCTTGAGCATGGAGGTTTCCATGTTAAATCGCTGTGTTCCTTACTTTCCTTCAAGTTTTTGGTTTCTTTGTGCTTTACTATTTTATTCCCTATATCAGACTCTAAGGGACCTAGTACCTCATAGTGTGGTGCAACCCCCTTACATTTCATTAATTGGTATCAGAGAAAGGTGAAGGTTCATACCTAGAGTGATTTATTGATCATGACTACTCTACCTAATCTGGAAGAAAGGTAATCCACCACTAGACCACCCGATTTAATGGACAGTACTGTGGATGGCAAAAAACAAAGATGCTTGATTTTATTATGGATAAGGATAGTGAGCTGAAGGATATAATACTTGATGATCGTAATGAACCTGTTAGAGATGTCAAAGTAGGAGAGATAAAAAGGATGGTTGTCAAAAATACGAGAGAGTTTGATGATAAAGATCAAAAGAAAGTTGAGAAGAATTACAAGACAAAGAAACTGCTTGTCTGTGGCATAGGACCTGCTGGGTATAATAGGAATTTTGCTTGTGAAAATATTAAAGAAATTTGGGATTGCCTAAAGACAGATCATGAGGGAACAACTGATATGAAGGATTCTAAAGTTTACATTCTGACTACTCAGTATGAAACTTTTATCATGGAAGAAGGAGAGACAATTCAAGAAATGCATACAAGATTCACTTCTATCACAAATGAGCTACACTTCTTAGGAGAAGTAATTTCTTTGTATAAGCAAATGATAAAAATTCTAGGTGCTCTTCCTAAGTCTTGGGAATGTAATATGGATTCTATTACTGAGGCAAAAAATCTGAAGACTTTCACTATGGATGAACTCATGATAATCTAAAGACTCATGAGCTTAAGAAGCATCAATGACAAAAGATGAAGAAAGCAAAAAAGGAAAAATATCTAGAACGGAAGGCTTCAAAATCTGATTTAAATTAAGAAAAAACTAATGTTTCCTATTTGGCAAAAAAAATGTCATAGCTATGAAGAAAAATGGTCCGTTTCAAAGAAGAGGAAGTACCACTAAAAAGGGTGGCAATGTTGAAGTTTGTCAAAAATATGGAAGTCTTGAGCATTTCATTAAGGACTATCTAATGCATATAATGGACTATCAAGATTATCGCAAGACTGTAGGTGACAAAGGAAAGAACGGGGACCAGGTCCCTGTAAAATCAGGAAGAAAGGCTACAAATGATTACGTAGTGAGGCAGGCTCTACCAGTGTGGAAAGATTCCTCTAGTGAATTTAATGAAACTGAGAAGGTTGAAGATGTGTCCATGCTTGCTATGGAGGTGTCTGAAGTTACCTATGATTACTTATTTTCTCTCATGGAAAACATTGAAGATGAAGAAGAACTCTTTGACATTAAGGAAAATTTAGATAACTACTTTGCTAGAAAGATAAAAAAGCTAGCAAATATGATGATTGATCCTGTATGTTAATTGACTACTGAGAAAAATACACTAAAGGAGAAATTAGAGAATTAGGAGCTAGAATTAATTGCTTTAACTCTCCAAAAATTAGAAATAGAATAACACTTTGCTAAGTTAAAATATGATAATCTGAGTTGGTTGAGTAAATTAGAGAAAGTAAATAATTCTGATTCTAAAGTGAAGAAAAAACTTCAAAGCTTCACACTGATCTTGAAGATAAATTGAGGGCTTCTCAAAATCACCTTATGATTTCCCTTCATAAGAATGAAGAGTTAGAAAGGGACCTGGTCCGTCTAAGGAAAGAACTTAACAAATCACTAAACTGGACCACATCCTCACAAATCCTTTCTAATTTAATGGGTCAAAGTGTCAATAATTGTAAAGGGATTGGATATTATTACAAGACCTAATCACTTGGGTCTCATGGAAAAGTAGTTCATGGTATTTGAAATAGGGTCCACAAGCCTGTATGTACTTATTGTAGAAGAAATAGACACATGAAGTAAATCTGTCAGTATTAACTTAAACCCAGAATGAGGAGTGCTAATTACATCTAAAAGGAGAATTATTTTCCTAAGGGTTTCATGCCCTTAAAAAATATGAAGAATTCTCTACCTAGATAGGCTAAGAAAGAATTGATCACACCTTTGTCATCCTATTAGGAACTCAAACTCAAGTAGGGTTGTTCCCAAATCAAACAAATGACTATGTTTGTAGATAGGAGGAGTAGAATGTAGTCAGAACTGGTTCATGGATAGTTGATATAAAAAGCATATGACAGGGAGGACTAATTTCTTTCTTTCTATCAAGACACTTCAAGGTGGAGGTGTCTCTTTAGTAAATGGTAAAAAGGGCTACAGTCATGGTGTGGGAAATATTGGAAAATAATATGATCAATCAATAAAAGATGTGCACTATGTAAATGGCATCAAGTACAGTTTTCTAAGTGTTTCTTAAATCTGTCAGAAAGGCAATAAGGTCAAATTTGATGGATGTACTTTGTCAAGCTTGAAATTTTGGAAAGTTATTTCTCTAAGACAAGAGAATCAAAAATATGTATGCGGCTGATTTGGAGTCTACGGATGATGGGGAATTAACTTTCTTAAATATTCAAAGTAAAGATACTCATTTATGGCACAGAAGGCTGGGACATGTAAGTTCCTCTTTGCTGAACAAGTTGATTTCAAGAAATCTAGTCAGTGGTATATCAAATATGAAATTTCCAGACAATAAGGTTTATAATGCTTGTGTTAAGGGAAAACAAACCAGGTCTTCCTTTAAGTTAAAGAAGCAGGTGAGTACTTCTAGACCTATAGAGATGTTGCACATGGATCTATGTAGACGTGTTAAAGTCCAAAGAAGAGGAGGAAAGAAGTATGTGTTTGTGATTGTGGATGAATACTCAAGGTTTAGTTGGAAAATGTTCTTGTGAACAAAGGATAAAACCTATGAGGTTCTAGTTACCTTTGCCAAGTAAATTCAAATGAAGCTAAATTATAAGATTGCTCAATTCAGATCTGATCATGAAACTGACTTTGAAAAATCCTAAGTTATAGGATTCTGTGCAAAAAATAGAATTATTCATAACTTCTCTACTCCAAGGACCCATTAGCAAAATGGATTAGTTGAAAGCAAAACCCGAACCCTCATAGAGATTGCCAGGGCCATGCCAATTGATAGTGGGCTTCCAAAAAAATTTTGGGTTAAAGTTGTAAACACTACTTTCTATGTTATAAATAGGTGGTTGATTAGATCATTCCTGAACAAGAACCCATATAAGTTTGTGTTCAACAGAAAGCCTAAGCTTGACTACTTCATACCTTTTGGTCACAAATTCTTTGTTCTTAAAATGGGAAGAATGATCTAGAAAAGTTTGACTCAAAAAATAATGAAGCAGTATTTGTTTGCTATTCTTCAATAAGGAAATCATATAGAGTTTTCAACAAAAGAACTTCGTGTGTTGAAGAAAGTATGTATGTGGTCTTTGAGGAGTCAAGAAAGCTAATAAATCCATGTGATGGTGAAGAATTCGAAATTGAAAAAGTCATTCATGTTCAAAGGGATGATATTGTTGAATATGATGGTCAAGAGGTAAATGTTGCAGATAAGATTGATGAAAGTAATGGTGAACCTGGATCTCAATCAGAAAACCCAGGTCTAGTTGAAGAACAACATGAAAGATCCTATCAAAATCCTCAGGGACCTGATCCCAGTGGAACTAATCTTAGAAGTCGAACTGGTGGCACAAATCTTCTCATCCACTTGAGAACTTGACTAAACCTTTGGTATGACATTATCAGCATTCCTGTCCTAAATTAAATCTAAAAATGTGAAAGAAGCTCTAAAATATATTGACTAGATCCATGCAATGTAGGAGAAGCTTTAATAATTTGAAAGAAGTAAAGTTTGGCACCTGGTTCCCAGATCTGTTGATAGAAAAATTATTAGGACTAAGCGGGTGTACAGAAACAAGCAGGATAAACAAGGAGCTATCAACAAAAATAAAGCAAGGCTGGTTGTTCAAGGGTATAACTTGAAGAAAGAAATTGATTATGATGAGACATTTTACCCTGTAGCAAGGATAGATGCTATCAAGATTCATTACTTTTGCTACCGATATGGGGTTCAAACTCTTCTAAATAGATGTCAAAAGTGCATGTCTAAATGGAAGCTTGAAGGAAGAAGTGTATGTCAAACAACCTCCATCTTTTGAAGATGCAGATTTTCCTCATTATGTACTCAAATTGGATAAAGCTCTTTACAGGTTGAAGCAACTTCCTACGGCTTGGTATAAGAGACTTTCAATTTTTCTTTTGGAAAATAGCATTAAAAGAGAGAAAATTAACAATACTCTCTTTTTAAAGTCCAGAGGTAGCAGGTTACTAATTGTTCAGATATATGTTGATGATATTATTTTTGGTGCTACTTTTAAATTTTTATGTGAAGATTTTGCAAAGCTACTGAGGAGTAAATTTGAAATGAGCATGATGGGAGAATTGAGTTTCTACCAAGGTTTGCAGATCAACCAAACTTCTCAAGGGACAATAATATGTCAAGAGTACATTAAGGAGATATTGAAGAAATACAGTATGAGAGATGCCAAGCCAATTGAAACTCCAATTGGAACCAACACTAAGATGGATAATGATAAATTGGCCCTTAAATGAGACCATGTATGGAGGGATTATTAGATCCTTACTATATCTCAATGAAAAATGGCCAAATATTATGTTTAGTATGGGAATGTGTGAAATATTTTAGGCCTATCCTAAAGAGTCTCATTTGAAAGCTGCAAAAATAATTCTTGGCAACTGTGTGCATGATGTCACACTATATTTTGGGGGATGTCCTAGTCCTCCTAGGTTTTCTTTCCTAGTCGTATGGCTACATGCACTGGGGCCCTTTCAGCAGGGGAAGCTGAACCCATATAGCCTGTGAGTGGTTTAGGACGACAAAACTACATAGCATAGGTAAAGGTTTTAATGGCATGCTAAACCTGGTTCCCTTTTCCAACATGGTTATACATATATGTATGGTTGTCTGCATATGGATGGTTTTACTTAGCTTTATAAATGACATTATTTTACACTTATTCTAAGATCATGCTAGCGTTCATCTGCTAACCCATCTACTGGTGGTTGTATACCCACGCTATACAAGAATCAACCATTTTACTCCTACATCATGATTCAATTAGGGATCAATATTTGGACTAATATGGTGAGCTTCTATCTTTTTGAAAGGCTCTATTTTATGTCATGGATATTTTTAGACACTTTGATTTTATTTTAGATATTGGTTATGCCTTGGTTTATGGCCTTTGGAATGGTTTGGTACGGTTGGGAGGTTGGTGTGGAATGGATGGACTCAGTTGGTCCAGTCACAATTGTGATCCTATCCTAGAGTCTTCATGTGATCTATTATACTATTTTGTTATATGTTCACAATTCAGCCAACTCAGGATAGGCGACTGGAGGTTGGGTTGGGTAATGGGGGTGGTCTCCTATCCCGATTGGACTTATGATGCCCATTACGACAAGGCCCCCGGTCAGGTCGGGTCAAGTTGGTATCAGAGCCTAGGTTCATAGTAAATTGGGATTCCACAAAGTTGTGTTGAGTAGAGTTTCTTTTAGGGGAAAAGATATAAGGCATTTAAGAATGTCTTACTTCTTGGTATTCAATTTTCAATCTTGGAGTATCAGTACTGGAATATTTTCTAATCCTTGTTTGTTCGTCTTTTAGATCACTCCTCATAGGTCTGGAACATTAAAAATTCTTCTATCCTATTTGGGGGTAATGCTGAAGGGGTGCATCCTACTTATGCGGTTTATCTTTGAACTCACAATCATATCCCTCATAGTTTTGGAGTTCCACAAGTTACTACTATTCTACCTCAAGGAAAGGTGACTAATGTGGAGTTCCATTAGTCTATTCATGCGATTGCTCAGATGGTCGTTGCTCAAGTTTAGTGGGGTGCGACTGGTGCTTTTTTCTGCTAAGGCCACATGGATTTGCCAATTTATGAAGATAGATCTTTCCACTTTTTTTAGAGTAAAAGAAGAGGAGGATCCATATGGCTTATTGGATACAATGGAAAATACATTTTAGGTGATGTAGACTACCAATGTAGAGGGGGTAAACTATGCTACTTATCAACTCAAAGAAATTACATATCAGTGATATTGAGAGTAGGACAAGGATAGGAATGATGTGGAAGAATTAATCTTGTGGGATACTTTTTCTAAGGCCTTCTTAGATAGTTTTATTCCCCAAGAGTTAAGGAAAGTAAAAATAGAGGAGTTTGTGAACTTCAAGCAGGGGAGGATGTATGTCAAGGAATATGCCTTGAAGTTTCACCAATTATCAAGGTATGGTCCTGATTTAGTGGCTGACATGCAAGCAAAAATAAGGAAGTTCACTTCTGGGTTGAATCAGGATTTGATTTTATAGAGCAAGACTGCCTTGCTAATTAAAGATATGGACATCTCTAGGTTGAGCGTTCATATAAAGCAGGTAGAGGATGAGAAGAAAAAACAGGTAGAGTTCAGAGATTGGTAGGGTAAGATGAGTAGGTTTTCTACCTAGGGAGATGCTTAGTCTCAGGGTGGTCGGGATCTTGGTCAAGAGAAAAGAAGTGAGGGAGTTCTGGTTCTTTCCCTTTTGCTAGTGCTTCTTACCAGTTGAGCGAAAGATGTCATACAGGTGGTGACAATTTTCGAGCATATGGTGCCCAATCTCAGGCGAGTAAAGGTCAGTCAATTTTTTTATACCCTTACTGTCAGTTCTGTAGTAATCCTCATTGGGGTTATTGTGATGAAGAAAGTGACAAATGCTTCAAGTTGATCCAAGCAGGCCACCAACTCAGGGATTGTTTGGTTAATAAGGTTGCTATAGGGGAGAATAAGATTCCTGTGTCTTCATCTTCTACTCCTACACTTGGCGTTGTTGCAGCTACTTCTATTACTACTCCCGGTTCTAGTATTGGATGGAACAAGTTGTATTCCTTGGCATCCTGATAGGAATCCAAGGCATCAACTAATGTCATTTTTGATATGTTATAGCTTTTCTCTCATGATGTATATTATTTGCTTGATCCGGGGTCCACTCTCTCTTATATGACTCATTATATAGTGTATCTTTTAGTTTTGATTCAAAAGTTATTTCAAAACTTTTTTTATTTCTACCCCAGTGGGTGACTCAGTTATCGCTAAGAGAGTCTATAGGGGGTATGGTATCTGTTGGTGGCATGTAGACGTTGGTGGATCTATTTGAGTTGGGTATTATGGATTTTGATATCATTCTGGGTATGGATTGGTTGCACTCTTGTTATGTGTCCTTGGATTATCGAACCCATATAGTTATCTTTAGGTTCCCCAGTGAGTTGGTTATAGAATGGGATGGTGGTTTTTTAGCTCCTAAGGGGAGATTTATTTATTTTCTTAAAGCTCAGAGGTTAATATACAAAGTTCATCTTTATCACATGGTGCAAGTTAAAGATTCTAACTTGGAAGGTCCTTTTCCAGTTAGTTGTAGTGGTTAATGAGTTTCCAGAGGTCTTTTCGGATTATCTTTTTGGTGTTCCTCTAGAAAGGGAAATCGAGTTTGGTATTGATCTAGTTTTGGACACTAGTCCAATTTCTATTCCTCTATAGAGAATAGCTCCGGCTGAGTTGAGAAAACTTAAGGATCTTCTAGATTAGGGTTTTATTCATCCTAGTGTATCTCTATGGGGTGCACCAGTGTTGTTTATGAGAAAAACGAATGGTACCCTTTGGATGTGCATTGTCTATAGGCAGTTGAACAAGGTGACTATCAAGAACAAGTATCCTTTTTCAAGGATAAATGATCTATTTGACAAGTTGCGAAGTGCCAAGTTCTTTTCTAAGATAAATATTCAGTCTTGGTACCATCAGGTAAAGATTAGGGAGGAGGATATCCATAAAAAGGCTTTTCGTACTTGGTATGGGCACTTTGAGTTTTTGGTAATGTCATTTGGATTGACTAATGCTCTAACAATATTTATGGATCTGATGAATAGGGTTTTTTGTCAGTATATGGTTCTCTTTATTATTGTGTTTATTGATGATATTTAGGTTTATTTGAAGAGTGAGGTAGATCATGCTAATCACCTTTATGTGGTGTTGCAGACCTTAAAAGAACAACAATTGTATGCCAAGTTCTTTAAATGTGTGTTTCGGTTGAATGCTGTAACTTTTTTGGGTCATATTATTTCTAGTAAGGGAATCATGGTAGATCTGCAAAAGGTTGTTATGGTGAAGAGGTGGCCTAGACCCATGAATCTATCTGACATTTAGAGTTTCTTAGGTTTAGCTGGGTATTATAGGTGGTTTGTAGAAAGCTTTTCATCAATACCTGCTCTTTTTATTAAGCTGACTCAGAAGAAGGTTAATTTTTCTTGGTTGGATGCTTATGATGGGAGTTTTAAGAAGTTGAAAGATAAGCTATGATGCATCTTGGGTAGGGCTTGATTGTGTGTTGATCTATCATAGGAAGGTGATTGCCTATGCTTCTAGGCAGTTGAAAGTGTATTAGAGGAATTATCCTACTCATGAATTGGAGTTGTTGGTGGTTGTGTTTGCTTTGAAAATATGGCAGCACTATTTTATGGTGTTCATGTGGATATCGTTTCTAATCATTAGAGTTTATAGTATGTGTTCACTCAGAAGGAGCTTAATCTCAAGCAGAAGAGATGACTTAAGCTTCTCAAGGACTACAATATGTGTCTTCACTACCACCCAAGTAAAGCTAACGTGGTTGATGATGCTTTTAGCAGGTTATCCATGGGGAGTTTGTCTCATGTGGAGAAAAGAAAGCAATAATTGGTGATGGATATTCACCGTTTGGCTAATCTTGGAGTTTGCCCTTTGGACTCTAAGTATGGTGGTGTGATGGTGTAAAAAATGGTTCAATCATCTCTTGGTGAGGAGATTAAGGAGAAGCAAGTGCTATATCCTATCTTGATAAAAATCAAGAGTGATGTTGGTGGAAAAAAAGTAGAGGTGTTTGAGATTAGTGGTGACAGTACTTTACGGTACCAAGGGATGTTGTGTGTTCCTAATGTTGATGAATTGTGAAAAATGATTTTGGATGAGGGATATGAATCGTGCTATGTTGTTCAACCCTACTCAACTATGATGTATCATACTATCAAGGAGATCTATTGGTGGAATGACATCAAAAGGGATGTGGCTGATTTTGTTGCCAAGTGCATGGTGTGTCGGCAAGTTAAGGTTGAGAACATGAGGCCAGAAGGATTGTATCAAGAAATTGATTTGCCTGAATGGAAATGGGAAGTTATCAATATGGACTTTGTTATTGATCTTCCTCAGTCTCGAAATCAATATGATTTAATATGGGTCATCATGGATAGGATGACTAAGTCTGGCCACTTTTTGCCAGTATGGACTACCTTCTCGGCAGAGGATTATACAAAGCTATATCTTCAAGAGATTGTGAAGCTGCATGGAGTGCCTATTTCAATTATTTTTGATTGTGGCACATAGTCTACATGTCACTTCTGGCGATCTTTTCAAAAAATATTGGGGACTAAGGTTAGTTTGAGTATTGGTTTTCACCCGCAGATGGATGGCAATCGGATAGAACTATTTAGACATTGAAGGATATTCTTTGGTCTTGTGTGATTGATTATGGTGGCAATTGGGTGGAGCATCTACCTTTGGTGGAGTTTTCTTACAACAATAGCTATCATTCTAGTATTAGTATAGCCCTTTTTTAGGTATTGTATGGTAGGAGGTGTAGATCTCCTATTTGTTGGTTTGTGCTTGGAGAGGCGGATATGTTTGGTCCCGACTTAGTTTAACAGGTGATAGAGAAGGGGAAAGTGATTTGTGCCTTGGTCTGAGACCAAGGGTTAACTTAATCTGAGTTTGTTGAAGGAAAAATTAATATCTTTGCCTCTTTGTTTTTAAACTTTGTTAAAGATTGGGAATATATTTGATAATGCAAATGACTCGTGCGTGTGGTTACCCTTACTTTGTCCATCATCCAGGGAGAATGTTCCTAGTGGGGGAGACTATAACACCCTGGGTTTTACCCTTAGAAAATTTTCTGGAATTCTGGTCTCTGGAAACAATACGACTCATGAAAACAAGACATATGATGGGGCACAAATGGTATGGTCCTGTCGTATGCTGACTAGTGTGGTTGGTAGGAGGAATTTCAGTTACTAGAATGGATACGAATTATGTGTACGATTCGTATTTGTATGTATGGATTGTTTGGTTCTTTAATTTAATCTTAGACTTGGTTACTTAGGTTAGATCTAAGTATGAGTGGCTCACTGTGAGCTATAACCCAGGGTATGAGTCGTACCAAACACTCGTATGGTAGACAACATTTGAATCTTCCTTGGGTTTAATTATCTATGGGTACGGATGAAAGGTAAGGATCGTATGATTTGGTTATGACTTGGTTGGATGAGTCGTATGCTGGATAGTGTTGGATCCAAAGGTTGAGGCTAGGATACGAGTGAGGGGTACCAATCATATTGGAGTGTACGACTCGTGAGGGTCAGACATACCCCTATGATGGGATTTTGGTGCAACTTAAGTGAGGGTATTTTGGATATTTCCTCACTTATCCTAATAAGGTCCCACGACTTATAACCTACTTGGGAGGTTATTTACCCCATTATTCCATTCATTAACACTTATAAACTCTTCTAAAACACTTTATAAATCTCTCAAAAGCTTTTGGGCAAGGGAAGCTAGGGTTTCATCTAGAGGATTAATTTGGGGCTAGTCCTGGTGATGTATTTCCATCATTATCTTGGTTAAGGCATGTAATCTTACCTTAATGTTAATTCTAACTAGAAGTATGGTTTTTACAAATATTTTCATGGCTTCATTGATTGTAGAATATTGGTTTTCAAATATGAATTGGGGGTATTGATATTAAATGGTTGGTTATGGTTTTCCATGGTTTGAATTATACTTTATGTGCATTAATAGTGGTATTAGATAATTGGATTGCATGGGAATGGTTTAATGGTAATTGGAATTTGTTTTGGTCATATTATTCCCCCAATGGGTTTGACAAAATGCCCATAAGCATGTTTTCATTGCATTAAGTACTTTTAATGGAACTTTTGGTTGTTTTAAAACTTGGTAAAGGAATTATGCATGGCTTGAATGACTTGGAATGGTAGAAGGCTAATTAGTTATGCTTGTGGGGTACATGGAATTCCCTAAGTGGTTTAATATGGTAAATAGAAGGGCACTTGGAAGTCGCCTTACACCAATATATGGTTGGCTATGGATAGTACTTACAAGTATGGTCGGTTTGACGATACCACCACTAAATGACCTTAGTTAATAAATTGTAAATGAATTGATTGATTGCTTAGTAATGATTTTAATTGGGAAATAATGGCAGGATAGGTATCAAAGCCGCAGAAGGTGGAGGTCCCGAGGGGACCAAAAATGGAAACTCATATTTGCCGATTTGAGGTATGTCTGACTGTGTGCATGACGTCACACTATATTATGGGGGATGTTCTAGTCATCCTAGGTTTTCTTCCCTGGTCATGCATCTACACACACTGGGGCTATTTTAGAAGGGGAAACTGAACCTATATAGTCCATGGGTGGTTTACGACGACAAAGATACATATCCCAGGTAAAGGTTTTAATGACATGCTAACCTGATCCCCTTTCCCGGCATGGTTATATATATGTATGGTTGTGTGCATATGGATGGTTTTACTTGGCTTTATAAATGACATTATTTTATCCTTATCCTGAGATCATTCTAGCGTTCACTCACTAACCTATCTACTAGCGGCTGTATACCCACGCTATGCAGGAATAGGCCATTCTACTCCTACATAGTGATTGACTCAGAGATTAGCATTTTGACTGAATTTGTGAGCTTCCATCCTTTTGGAAGGCTCTATTTCATGTTATGGATATTTCTAGATACTTTGATTTTATTTTGAATATTGTTTATGGCCTGATTTATGGTTGGTGGAATGGTTTGGTATGGTTGGGCGGTTGGTTTGGGATGGTTGGACTCGGTTGGGACGGTCACGGTTGTGATCCTATCCAGAGTCTTCATGTGAGCTGTTACACTATCTTGTTATATTCTCGAAATTCAGCCAACTCAGGGCAGGTGACTGAAGGTTGGGTTGGGTTATGGTGGTTTTCTCTGGTCATGATCGGACTTGGGATGCCCATTACGACAAGGCCCCCAGTCGGGTCATGTCAATTTCACCCCCCTCCCCGGGATCATTCATCCCCAAATGAAAACTAACTAAGCTGAGATTCTAGGAAAAGAGTTGTAATGCCAACATTGGCTTTCTAAGAGCTGAGTACAAACATGATGAATGAGTTTGAAACTAAAATATAGACTAAACTAAACTCATGAAGGCATGCTATGACATGAGAACAGTCGGGTGACATGAGACAGAAAGAATTATTTACTTAAGTAGAAACTACTACCTCAAGCTGGAAATGAGCTCAAATGAAAAAGATAGGGGTAATTGGTCGTCATATTTGGCTCTTCCTAAGTAGCTCACTCAGCTGATTAATTTTTCCAAAGAACCTTTACCAAAATGAACTTCTTATTCCTTAACCTATGAACCAAACAACAGAGGACCTCTATTGGTACCTCTTCATAAAATAGATAATCTTCCACACCCACAGACTACATGGGTAAAACAGTTGTGTGATCTTAAATGCTTTTCTTTAACAAGATACACCAGTGCTAAGGTTGTAGGAAATTACAACAGATAGGACATATTCCCAAAATGACCGATAATCTTATAAGGACCATCATATGGATTAAGCTTTCCCTTCTTATCAAATCTCCTTACCTCTTTCATAGGTGAACCTTTTAATTATAAAAAATCACCAATAATGAACTCAAGTTTTCTTCTTCTCATATCTGCATAGGATTTCTGATGACTCTAAGCTGTTTTAGCCTTTCTCTAATTAGCTGAGCTTTTTTCATAGCCTCATGAACGATATCTGTCCCTATAAAGGTAGCTTTACCTACTTTAAATAAACCAATTGAGATCTACATTACCTATCATAAAGTTCTTTAAATGGGGCCATCTAAATAATAGAATGACAATTGTTATTATAAGCAAATGCATCAAAGGAAAATAATAATCCCAGCTACACTTGAAATCAATCACATATATTCTCAACATGTCCTTTAAAGGATGAATGGTCCTTTATGCCTGGCCATTTGCCCACAGGTGAAAAGTTGTACTAAGATGAACTTGGCTACGAAGAACCTTCTAAAATGTCTTTCTAAATTGAGTACCTATATTTTAAATGATAGTTAAGGGGATTCCATGAAATATCAACAACTACCTAAGGTAGAGTCTAGCATAATCCTTGATAAAATCTAACGTGATAATTGGCAAGAAATAGTCAGACTTAGTCATTCGGTCCATGATAACCCAAATAGAATCCTGATTCTGACAAGTATGAGGCAACCCTGTAACAAAGTTCATATTTACCACTTTCTTTTCTTAAGTAGGAATACTGATATCTTGAAGCTTACCACAAAGTCATTGGTGCTCAACCTTAACCTGCTGGCAATTTGAATACTTAGCTATAATTCTTGAATTTTCTTATTAATTCCATTCCACCAATGGTGTTCCCATGGATTACAATATATCTTAGTGGGTCCTAGGTGAATAAAATATCGAGAATTGTGTGCTTCTACTAGTATCCGCTGTCTTAAGTCATCTAAATTTGGAACACATATTCTTCCCTAACAATAAAGAACTTTGTCTCCTCCTTGGGAGAAAACCTCAACCCATTAACGCTGATCACTATCTTTCTTTTCTTTCACCTCGACTATCAAAGAGGATTTTGAACCATTTTCAATCAAAATATTACCTTCGACTGAATCAACCAACAAAACTCCAAATCTAGAAAGCTGGTGAACCTCGCAAACTAACTCTTTCTTCTTATCTTTTACATGAGAAAAACTTCTCATAGATAATCTACTAAGAGTGTTAACTACAAAATTTTCTTTCCCTGTATAGTATAAAACACTCATATCATAATCATTCAAATACTCTAGCCATATACTTTGATAAAGATTAAGATCTATTAAACCACACACATACTAAAGGCTCTTGTAATTAATGAACACATCAAAATAAACTCCATAGAGGTAATGCCTCCAAATCTTTAATGTAAAACAATAGCTACCAACTTAAGGTCATGAGTCGAGTTGTTCTTCTTATGAGGCTTGAGTTGTCCAAAGGCATATGTTATAAAATTTCCCTACTGCATCATCACACAACCAAGTACAACTCTAGAAGCATCACAATAAACAACAACACCTAAAACCTCTAATAGATTAGAACATGAGCGGTGGCGAGTCAATTCTTGAACTCCTAAAAACTCTTCTTACATGAATTAGAACATTGAAACTTGAATTTCTTCCAAGTTAGCCTTGAAATGAGAGAAGAAATAAGGTAAAATCCTTCAAGAAATTATTTGGAGTAACCAGTTAAACATAAGAAACTCCTAATATCTGATAAAGAGATAGGTCTAGACCAATTTCTAACTACTTTAGTCATTTGAGAATCAACTCAAATGCCATCACCAAAAATGATATAAAAAATGAATGCTACTGGTTTCAACCAAAATTCACACTTATTGAACATGGTAAATATCTAGCAATCATTGAGAGTCTACAATACAATCCTCAGATAGTTTGCATATTCATCCTTACTTCGAGAATAAATGAGGATATCATCTATGAAGACTATAACAAATATGTCCAAGTAATACTTAAACACCCTATTCATCATGTACATAAAAGTTTTAAGAGCTTTATTAGTCCAAAATACATGATAACAAAGTCAAAGTGAACATACTGAGTTCTTAAGGCTATCTTTGGAATGTCACGTTCTCTGAATCTATGCTGATGATAGACGAATCTAAGGTCTATCTTAGAGAAACAACTAGAACCCTAAAGTTGGTCAAATAAGTCATCACTCCTGGGAATAGGATACTTAATCTTAAATATGACCTCGTTCAACTAATAATAATCAATGCACATTCTGAGAGAACCATCTTTGTTGCACACAAAAAGAACTGGAGCACCCCATAAAGAAATGCAGGGCCTGATAAAACCCTTGACTAGGAGATCTTTCTACTATTCCTTCAATTCCTTAAGCTCGAGCGAAGTCATTTAGTAGGGTGTAATTGAAATAGGTTTGGTATTTGGGAGGAGATCTATTCTAAAGTTAATTTCCTATTTTGGAAAAACTCCAAGAAGATCTTTGGGAAACACTTTTAGCAACTCATTAACTAATGAAATTGACTCAATAGTTGAGATTTTAGACTTTGAATAATTAACCTAAACAAGATGATACATGTACTATTTGGAAATCAATTAGCTAGCCTTAAGGTAAGAGATGAACCGACCTATAAGCACTGAGGTACTATCCTTCCACTCTATAACAGGCTTATTTAGAAACTAAAACTGGACTGCTCTATTTGTACAATAAATAAAGCATATCAAGAATAAAGACAATCCATGCCAAGAATAACTTCAAAATTTGTGATGTATAACTCTACACGATCAATTGAGATAACTTTTAGGAAATTATGACTGAGAAATTTCTATACACTCATCTAAATATGATTGAATCATCAATTGGAATGGAGACTAAGAAAAGTTTTGAGTGGGTTTCAGAAATGAAGCTTAAGGATAATGCTATATAGGGAGTCACAAAAGAAGGTGTGGCTCCAAGATCTAATAATTCATAAATAATATAAATGACCTATAGTGTACTAGTGACTCAAGTTGTCTGCCAACAATAACAAATGAGGCAGCCTGCTGGGTTAGGCCACCTGCTAGAGCTGCTGAAGAGGTTGCCCAATTTCCTTTACTATTATCACCTCTCTTGGCTGATGGACAATCTCAAAGCTTATGACATAACTTTATACATTAAAAATACCCATACTTACCTATCAAACATTATGGGGTATGGTTTATCCCATACTTCTTAAAATTTAGGGAAGTACGACCATTGAAAGCACTAAAATGAGACTTAGAGCTCGACACTCTACCTTTTTTATCCCGCTTGGGTCTAGGAGAGGGGGTACTGATAGATAATGGTGCTGGGGATGAAGACCCCTACTAAAACTGAGAGTGATTTCCATAATCTAACTTTTACTAAGAATAATCAAAGTTTATTATTCTCTTTCTCTTATTCATACTTCACCATTCTTTTACGTTATCCTTCTCCTCTTCAATTTGTTAGGCATGAAAAATCACTGGGAGATATACATCTCCTTGACCAATATTGTAGTCCTACATCTTTGATCACATCTTTAGAAACACCTAACACAAACTTACTTATTAGAGCCCTAGAATTAGCAACCATAGCCGAAGCATATTTTTAAAGTTGAGTAAACTTAAGACAATACTCATTCACACTCATATAACCTTACTTTAGATTAGTGAACTATTGAACTTTGTCCTTTCTAAATGCAAGTGGGAATAACCTGTCCAATAAAACGGCAACAAATTCATACCATTCCACTGCTCCTGCATCTATAACCTGTCCAAAAAACCAGCAACAAACTCATACCATTCAACTAGTTATGCATCTATACCTTTATCCCCATTCCACTATTTGCACCAAGTGTGAGCCACTCCTGGTAATTAATAAGTAGCAAAATCAGTACTTTCAGGTAAAGTGACACCCATGCTCTTATTAACTTTCTAAATACTATCTAAGAATTCCTGTGGATCCTCTTCAAACTTAATACCAAGAATACCAACGGATTCATTCGAGTGAAGTCTCAGATACTAGCCACTTTATTCACTATTGGGTTAGATGGTGCAATAACCTATTGGTTATTCTGGGTGGTCATGGACTGGGCTAATGCTATCTAAGTATCCCCTTATTTAGGATGGGAGACTTGTTAAGTCAGAGGATTTAGTAGAGCGAGTGGTGGTGCTTGTTTGTTTGCAACATCATTATTATTCTCACTTCTTCTTCCATTAGTTTTCTTGGGAGGCATATTGTGTAAACATATAGAGAATGAGTTAGAAGAAGTCCTTAATAGGTCTCACACTCTTTCTCATGATATGAACATGAAAGAAATGAAACTTTTTCTAAAACATTTTGAAGCCCCTCACTCATAAGTGTGGAACTTTTTTTTGGTTAAATTTTTGGGATTTTTATTAATCTAAAATCAAACACATAAAATGTCTTGGACAATTAATGGACTAACCCATCCAATTAAAGGCCTAAATACAAAATAAATCCAAAAATCAATGGTTCCTACCTGGCCCAATCAAAATAAAATAAAGAGAAAATGAAAAAAATAAAGAAATATATAAACTCAGTAAGGTTTATAAATTGGGTTGTACTTCCCCATTTGCGGCCTCCGCCGTTCTTGCAATGTTTCCCTTTGTCAACCATCAGTTCTTTCTTCTTTTGGTTTGGGTCATCAAATTACCTTGTCCTTCATTGCATGGCTTTTGTTTCAGCTTACACAAGTAAGTTTCCTTCTTAACTTCCCCTTTGCTCTCTATTGATTGATGGAGCTCCTTGTTTTTGCACTGATTACTTGATCTTCATCCTTTGTAGTTGTGTTCTCTAGTGGATGGGATGTTGTCTTTATTTTTTAATTTATCATAGGATGTAGTCACAGGAACAATGTTACCTCTTCCAAGTAAGTAACCCTCTTCACACCTCTCTATAATACATCAAAGCTTTAATGTATTTTAACTTATATCCCCTCTATTCTGCAGACATGGTTGGTAGGGAGATAATGGGATTCTCAGAACTAGGATTTTTTGGAAAGTACTTTGTTCCTCAATTTCTTGAAACTCAATCAGACCATCAGACCCCCCTTTTGTTGAGAATCTTTTTTTGTTGGCTGTTGTAGATTAGGCTTATTAGATGATTCACTATTTTTGTTATCATGTTATATATAAATATAACATCTTGTGAAAAGTTAACTAAGCCTTCCCAGCCCCTTCACCACTTTGATGGTGATAGTCTCAAGTAAGGTTATTTTATTTTATCACTATTAACAATTCTTTTTCCTGTTGCATGTATCTGCTGAACTATTGTGAATATGAAGTCTCCATTATCCAGGGTCCAGTTAGCAAAAAACCAGCTAACTAATATCCTTCTTTAAATATATGCTAAAATTGAACTTGTTTTCTCGATAAAAACTCCCATATTTGTTGTGCATGACCTTCTATGCTTCATGGATAGTCCCAATCCCCTTTTAACATCTTTTGCATTGCCAATGAGTCTGTCTGCATTATAACCTTTTCATACGCCATATGATTGCAATGTTTTGCTACATTTAGGATAACAATTTCTTCAACTTCCATATTATTAGTATCTTCTACTATAACCCCTTCAACATGCATTATATCTCCTTTGTCATATCATAGGCAAAATGCATATGAACTCCTTTGTCCTCTTCCACAATTCCCAAATGATGATTCCTAGAAATTCCTTAAAATACACTTTCTCCCTAGGTTTTAATTCAGTTTTCCACCATTTAAGAATTGTTTCTCTTAAGCTTAGTCCCTGAATATATATACCTACAAAATTAGCAAAGTTGGACCAAGTCTTTTTAGCATTATTTGATCTCAGAAACACATGAGACATAGTCTCTTATGATGGATTAGTACAACACCAACACCTTGAAGGACCTTGAAATCCCTATCTCCTGATATTATCATCTACTATAACCTTCCCCGTCTATAACCTCCACATGAAAAACGATATGTTGAAAGTCAGTCCCTTCAACCATGTATCTTTATAAATATCATTAACTCCCTCTCTTTGCTTAATATATTGCCAAGATGTCTTCACTATGAAGAGACTTTTAGAGACAACACTCCAAATTTATTTATCCTCTTCATTTCCTTAGCAGTAGATGTATCTTGTTGAGTATGTGTTGGAAAATTTTCTCTGGTAATAGGGACTGTATCACCTTCTCATTCCATTGTCCATATTTTGACAAATCCTTTACCTGCTGGTATCGTTCATCCTCTTGCACATTTTCCTATAGTATAGAATACAAATCTCCTAACCTTGTCCAGTTATCAAACCAGATATTTGTATCCCCTTTTCTAATCTGCCGTAGGATGTTATGTTCAATTAGATCTCTAGCAATAAACATTTTCTTCCAAACTTAGGATCCCCCTCCACCAACTTTTCATATTATCTCCTTAGGATGATCTTTTTTACAAAACTTATTATACATGTATTTACTCCAAATTGATTTTTTAGTTCTGAATTTTCACTAGAGTTTGTAGAATAAGACTGTAGAAACATCATGTAACATTCTGAAACCTAATCTTCCTTCTTTAGATAGACACAAACTCTTACATTTTACCCAATGTCTTCCTCTTCCCTCTGTTGTACTACTCAAAAAAAATTAAGCAAATATATTATGTATTATGCTCATAAAATTGAGGGCAGGATTCATAACATAGAGACAATGAATAGGAATGCTTTGTAGAACAATCTTGATTAGTATTGCTCTTCCTCCATAAGACAGCAACTTGCCTTTCCAGCTTTCCAACTTGCTACTTATCCTATTCATTAAGGACTAATAATAGTCCTTCTTCTTTCTCATATAAAAAATTGGACAACCTAAATAGGTAAAAGGGAACTCCTGTCTTAATATTCTAGTAGCAACCTCAGCCATTACAATAGTACCATTAGAAACTCCGTATGCAAATAAAGAGCACTTTTATCCTTATTAATCTTCTGACCAGACACCTGTTCATATTTTTCCAAGGTATATGTTACCATATTCAAAGTTCCTACCTCAACCTAACACAATATTATTATATCATCTGCATAGGCAAGATGATTAATTTTGGGACTTCCCCTTGGCATCCCAAATATCTTACACTGCTTCCGAGATAACAAAGATTTCAAGCTCCTGGTTGACACTTCAGTTTCTAATATAAACAAAGTAGGGGATAATGGATTGAATTGTTTTAACCCTCCTGAGGATTAAAAAAATCCTTTAGGCTGGATATTCAATAAAATTAAATATAAATTATTTGCAACTAGTCTAAACACCATGTCAATGATTTTTTCACAAAATATTATATTTCTTAGGACTTTTGTGAGAAAAAACCACTCCACCCTATCATAAGCTTTCATTATATCCGGCTTTAGCACCATATTAGGAGGCTTTCCTCTTTTCCTTATTACTGACACTATTTCCTGTACTACTAAAATATTTTCAATATTATTTCTTCCTTGTACAAATCTATCTTGATCTTCAGAAATTATACCAGGAAAAAACCCCTTAATTCTTTCATCAATTAATCATGAAAAGATTTTATTCACAAAATTACTAAGGGAAATAGGTCTCATATATGAGAATGTATTCACTACCAACTTCTTAGGCAGAAGAACCAAATTAGTATGTGTAATGAACCTTGGAATCTCAAATCCACATAAGAAAGATGTTATCATTAGATGAATATCCTTACCTATTATCTCCCATGTATCTTGATAGAATGCTCCAGTCATGCTATCAGCCCCCTGCACTATCTCTATTTAAACCCATCACTATAACTTTAATTTCCTCTAAACTTGGAGGTTTCTTCAATTCATTGTTCTGCTCAAGTGAAATTACTAAAGGGAATACATCTAGCATTGAAAATTCCATTTCATCTTCCTATTTCGAAAACTGTTTTTTAATGAAATCTGCAACAATTTTTGCAATTTTAGCTTGATTTCCCATCCAAATTTCTTCAGCATTTTGTTTTCTTGTAACCTTTACCCTAGCCCTTATGCCTTTCACTATAGTATGAAAAAACTTGGTATTCCCCTCTCCATCCTTAAACTACTCAAAAACTTCTTTTTGTCTCTAGAATTCTTCCTTCCTTCTTAACTGTATGCTAAGCTCAGCATATGCTTTTAATAAGCTAGCTCTATTAGTTCCTGAAGGATCTTCCTCAAATAACTTCTCTCTTATCTTTAAGACCTCCTCTAATGTAGCTATCTCTTGAAAGATATTTCCAAACTTATGTTTGCTCCACACAGTTAAGGCTACTTTTGTTTTTTTAAGTTTCTGATGAAAGACTGTAAATGGATTCCCTTCAGAATGCCAATTTTTTCTCAGCCATAAATAAGACTCTACTCAAAGTGGATTTCAAACATCATAGGTCACTTTAAACCTGATACTTTGATACTCAAGTTTTCACCACCTGAGACTGCCCCTAATTGTAACACGGTGCCTAGAGTCATGAGTAACCCTAAGCTAAACTATGGCCTGGCATAATAGTGATAATATGAAATACCTAATAAAAATACTGTGCAAAAGCTGAACTAAAAGATATAAAGAAAATCAAAACCAACAATAATATCAAAGTTTGAAACCACAAAGCTGAATATCTAATTATATGTCTAAAAACTTCTACTAAGACAAGTTGCTGGGATAAACCCCCAACGAACTATAGCTATCTAGAAGTAAAATAAAATAAAACAAAATACTGAAACTAGTCCATGAATATAAAAACTCACCAAAGTAAAACTATTGATGTAGTAGTAGATTGTACAATGCTCGATCCAGATGTTGAACATCAAAACCTATATTATGAGACAATATAATGTAAAAGAAAGTATATGTTTAGTACTTTGAATGTACTGATCATGTGATATATGCACTACACTATATAATATAAATAGGCTAAAAGTGAAAAGATGACCTGAACAAGGGACTAAAATTTTTAAATTGATGCTATGACCAAGTAGTAAACATGTAACACTATAAAGTGTTGAATATACTGGATAAAAGGTCAAAAGAGATCTGAGACTAAACTGTGGGAAGTTTTCGTAACTAACATGGCTATCCGAGTAACCTAGAAGCTAACCTATAACCCAAGTTGGGAGGGTAATCTGTACATTTCAAAGGGCACAAACCATGATTGTCGTGAAGTCACTTATGAGCCCATTGAGAAAAAGGGAGACATTCTCAACTAATGAAGACACCTTTAACCTATGGTGGCATGTAGTTTAACACTTAGGTTATCTGAAACCTTGTCCTCTCATTACTAAGTACTACTCAAAATTGAAAGTAAACTGGTATACTAAAATGCTTAATGATAATGATATTCTCAAACTGAAAGATAAGCGCTTTATTTGAAAGCAGTCTAAATCATGAAAAATTAATAACTAAATTTTCAACTAATAATGCATGATATCCTAGGTCATCGGGTGTTCAAAACCTGCAATCTTTGAAGAATGTAACTACTAATGAAAATGCTATAATCTGAACATAACAAGGAATTTCATAACTCAAACCCAAAATCAAGAATTTATCATTATAATGACATTTCATAATCATGAGTATGGAAAGATGCTAAAATTTATGGGAAAACTTATATTCATGGTTTAGTCAAAGCAAGAAATTGAAAACTAAAGGAAATTGCACTTTTCATAGAAACCCTAAGCTTGAAGGGTAATTTACACTTGATAAATGAAGTTAACTTTGGGACTCAATGAGTGAAAGTAAACCCATTGATGAAATAGCACATACTTGGAGATAAAAACCCAGAAGAAATCTATGAAATCTGAGCTAGAAAGATATGAACTATAGTTTTCCTTGGGAGAAAGAAGAACCGCCTATTTTCTCTGTTTGAGGCTATGTATCAAATGAATTTGGGTAATGAGGGATTTAGTGTCATGATTGAGGCTACCCCATACTCATAACATGGTGCTTAAGTCCACAAGTTACCTCAAGCTAACCTATGAACTGACACAAGTTGTAATTACTGAAAGAAGGTAACAAAATACTATACAAAATGTCATTTAACAGATGTTCTGAATAGTCAAGTTAAAATAAAGGAGATGGCATCCTGCTGAGTCGGACGACCTGCTGAAGCTGAAGATAAATTAGTCTGATGTATTTGATAAAAATATTTCACCTTCTAGCCAAGTATTATACACTCCCTAATTTTGTGACCTTACTTGCCATACCAAAAACATGCATCACTATTGGCCATGCACTCACCCTTGTGGTTCTTACTATATCTCCTAAACACTGGGTTAGTGTGACTACTATTAATACTAAATTAGGACTTAGAGCATGGTGATCTATCCCGACTGTCCTACCAGAACTTAGGCACGGGAGCACTAGCAGAATATGGGTTTGGGGCTAAATTTTTTTTGCAAAACTAAGAATGATTCTCACCATCTGATTTATGTTGAGAGAAGTTAAAACTACAAGTTCCAGCCCTTTTATTCTCCCTTTCTTTTTCATTTAGCTTTTCTTCCTGAATCTGCTGAGCATAGACTATCAGCTTAGAGAGATCTATCTTTTTTATCCACATAGCTAGTTTACACTATTTGACTACCTCTTTAGAAACTCTCGACACAAACTTACTCATTTGAGATCTAGAATCATCAACCATAGTCGGAGCATACCTTGATAACTGGGTAAACTTAGACAAGTAGTCCGTCACACTCATGTTATAGATGAGGGGTAAATTTACTGCATATTTGCACTAAATATTCATGCACACTACTATGATTTGAATGTAAAAGTGAGACATATTTGGGGTTAAATGTACTAATTCCAATATTTTGTAGTTGTACAAATGCTGAGAAGAAAAGAAACAAACTTGAGCTGAAAAGGATCAAAAAGGGAATTGAATTGCAAGAGTTGGACAAGCTGAGTTGATGTTGGGTGTATTTATGCATTCTAGCATCACTATTCTAGCCTTTTTAGCCTTATTTTGAGGATGATTCATGTGATATATGGGTTGATAATGAGATAAATGTGTATCAAAGTGTTAAATCATCTGTTTATGATGTTCAAAGTGAGTTTCAAACAAGGTTGTACCTAAAAGATTCATTTAGAGTTCAACCCGAAAAACTAGTGTTACTAGCTTGACTTAGGTGCTTGTCTGGTTGATTCCGGTGGATTCTACTGTGTTTAAAGTGTCCAAATGGTTTTTATGTGTAATTAAAAGTGAAAAAACTTTTTATAATTCTCAAGGTTCAATTGGATCAAGCCAAGGGTCAAAATAATGAGTTACAGATCAAAGTGAAATTAGCCTATACTTAGCTCGTGTTTCTAGTTCATTGTATTGGATGTTGTGTTATTTTGAGCTTTAAATTATTGTGTTTAATATTATATTATTCTTTTTTATTAGATTATGATGATATATTAAGGATATAAAAGCTTCAAATCAAGTTGAAACAACTCAAAAAGGCTCGGGATGGCTCAATGAAGGCACAATACACAGATTAATGCACCTTTGGACCCCTGGAATGTATTGGGTGCGTGGGGCCTGTAGGAGTATCCAATCAATGCATTAAAACACCAATGGATTTATAAGAGGACCAAAATAGTAACAATATGGTGCGTGGTGGTCCTAGAGGAGATTAGCCCGCGATGCGGGATCATTTTGGTGCTCCCTTGCCTTAGAAAAATTCTTAACAACAAATTCTAGAGAGGTAGGGCGATATTAAGGCAACGCCAAACCTGGAGCAGGTATCTATCTAGGGTGCTTCCCCACCTAGTACGGGGATCAATAACTGAAGGTTTTCTTGTCCAACACGGAATGGGCTTTCTCCTATACTATAAATACATGTTGTATCACATTTTTACACATCTTTTACCATATTTTGGAAAGAAAAGGTATAATACAACTTCTTCATTATATTTTAATTGTTTTTATTTAGTTCATTCATATTTTTAGTCGTAAATTACTATTTTGTGATTACAATTATGACTATGCGTTACTAAACGCCCTTTTCTGAGGCTAGATGGTTACTTTTGTTTTGAATTAAGTTCATTAATTTTGCTTATCATTAATAGTTATGTGCTCATCTTTGATTTAACTATTTTGAGGATTCATGACCCCTAGAATACATCAATTATCTACCTTTTGAACATGAGAGTGGGAATAGGGGATAGAATAAGGAGATAAACAAAGTTTGGGTTCTTATTCTTTTATAAAATAAAGAATTGACCTTAGCATCTAGGACAGGGATGTACTTAGGAGCCTTACTTGATTCACTCATAAGATGATAGCTTTAAATCACTTAATTGGATTATTTCATCCCCGTTCAACGATCTAGTTGTAATATCCAAATTAGGTAAATGGTTAGAGGTTGGGAAACCATAATCATGAAATTAACCCTACGAATCTACAACCAAGAATAGCAAGTTAATGAATGAAATTCAAGACATAGTATGGTTGTCGAAGTTCTTTAACCCTGGGTGTTATCCCATTGATTGTTACAAGATCTTTACTTTCTGAATTGTTTACTTTACTTACAAATTCCAAACTCTCTTTTGGTTACCCTCACATCAATTGAATCTAAATTGTGAACTGAAATTGAATCATTGCTAAATCAAGTCTCTGTGGGATCGATACTTGGCTTCTTGAAGGACACTTTACCACTTGATTAGACCATGTACACTTGCGTGTGTGCTTGGGCGCAGTCAATTTTTTGAAGCTGTTGTCGGGAACTTGTTATTTGGCAATTGTTTATTTTAGTTTTACTTTTAGATTTATTTGGTGTTTTTATGCTTAGTCTTGGTTTTGTTCTTGCAGGAAATAGGTTTCTAAGATTATAAGATGGCAAGGGATTGAGAGTTGGTAGAACCAAGATCGAAACCTAAGCAACTTTAGCATCAATACAGGATATAAGCAATCCTTATCTTGAGAATTCCTCAAATTCAAGAACGCCAAGAGAATATTGTTCCTATAGCTGAACAACAAGAAGCTGATAGGAAGGTTTGGGAAGTGCCAGTCCCACTTCCAATGAACTTGACTTCCCCAATTCAAAGAATGACAGCTGGGGGGATTTTGAGTTAAAACACAATATGATGTAGGTTCTTATTATCAGTGGATAGTTTGCAAGGCTTTCACATGAGGATCCATAAGTCCACTTACAGACCTTCATTTATCTTACTGATACATTCACTCAGATTAGGGTGACTCCAGCTTATGTGAGGCTAAAACTATTTCCCCATTCATTTTTAGGGGAAGCTAAAAGGTAGTTGAATGTAGAGCCGACCAATTCAATTACTTCATGGGATGACTTAACTAGAAAGTTTGTCATCAAATTCTTTCCATCAGGTAAGACTGCGAGACTTCACAGTGAGATAGTGAGCTTCAAATAAAAGTGTAATGAAAACCTCTATCATGCATGGGAATGCTTCAAGGCTCTTCTCTGGGAGTGTCCACATCACCAATAGTCTAATGAGGTACTTGTTCATACTTTTGTAGAAGCTCTTGATCACAGTATAATGATTTTACTAAATTCAACCGCAGGTGTTCAAGCACTGGAATTGACTTATGATGAGCTGTACACATTGCTGAACCACATAGCACAAGGAAATCCAAATTGGCATTCAGATTTTAGAAGTTCCACAAAAAGAATTATGGGTGTATTGGAGGTGGACTAATTCACAGCCTTATTAGTACAGGTTTCTGCACTACAAAATTTGATCAACACATTATTCAGTAGCATAAAGCTTGGAGCAGCACAACCTGCAGCCACAGTCAATGCGATCCAATAAGCTGCAGGATGGTGTGAGGTATGCAAAAATAATAGCCATTCAATAGCCATGTGTGCTTCAAATTAAGAATTTGTGATGTATGTAGGTAATACTCAAAGGCTGAATTATGGTAATTCCCACAACATGAATTGGCAAACTCAACCACCAAATAAGTCATAAAACGCCCCATAGTCACAGGTCCAACGAATTCAATCAAATAGAAACATGGAAGAGATACTGAAGCAACTTGTAGTTAGGCAAGCACAACTATTGGCGGATATGAAAAATCAACAGGCTGAATTGCAAAATCAGAAAATGGCCCAGAGAAGCTTAGAGTTATAGATTAGGAAGTTACAACAAGCATTAAATACTAGGCCATAAGGTAGTTTTCCAGTTGATATAGAAAATCTAAAGCAAGTCATGGCAATCACCTTGAAGATTGGTAAACACCTTCATGGAGAACCACCAAAGGCAACTAGGAGATAGATGCTAATATGGTGACCCAACAGGTAAATGATAGAGTTGTTGAAAATTTAAGAAAGTCTGAGTACTTAAAGGAAAAAGTGGTTGTATAAGAAGAGAAGAAGAGGCTGCCACTACCCTTCCCTCAAAGGCAAATAAAAGCGAAGGAGGATGCAATGTTCAAAAATTTCTTTGACACATTTAGAGAGCTGCATATTAATTTACCTCTTTTAGATATTTTGTAGAGTATGCCTAAGTATGTAAAGTACTTGAGAGATGTGGTTGGGAATAAGGTGAAATTGCAAGATATAGGAGAAAAAACACTCACTAAAGAGTGTAGTGTAGTAATGACATAGAAAATCCCAAAGAAATTGAAAGATCAGGGGAAATTTGCTATCCCTATTCAAATTGGTAGCAAAGAGGTCCATCCCTTGAGTCATTTAGGGGAAAGTATAAATTTGATACCCCTATCTCTATTTGAAAAATTAGGCTTGGGAAAGGCTAGATCTACCATCATGGTTTTGAAGCTAGCAGACGATTCCATGGCATATCCAGAAGGAATAATTGAAGATTTCCTCATTAAGGTTGGTAAATTTATTATTCCTGCTGACGTTATTGTTCTTGATTTTGAGGCAGATGAATAGGTACCAATTATTTTAGGGCATCCATTTTTAGTAACTAGAGGAGCGCTAATTGATGTTCCAGAAGGCACGCTCAAGACGAGGGTAGAGGATTAAAATATGGTATTTGATGTTTATAAAGAACCCATTGAAAATCCCAAATATAAAGATTTATGCATAATTAATATGATTGAAAGAGATGAGTGTGAGGTATTTAAGCCACAAAAGACCTCTTTCGACTACCTGATTGAGTGACTTAAGATGAAACCACCATTTCCCTACATGATGAAGGTTAAAGAAAAGAGAGATGTTGACCTTGAGAGTTCAAACTAAAGAGGTCAGAAATGAAAGAAAAAATGGCTCCCAAAAAGGAGTAAAAGGGTGAAGGAATATGATTGAGTTGAGTTGGGTCGTGTTGCGACACTAAATCAGGCGCTTCTTGAGAGGCAACCAAAGTTAATTAGGTATGTTTTCTTTTATTTTTTTTATTTTTATTTTATGTAGTTGTTGTTTTTGGTTGAGTCACAGGTTAATGAGAAGTCTGAGTACCATAAACTTAAGCTTGAGGCATGGCAAAGACTGAGTGTGGGGTCCCATGGATCTCCTTTATGCAAAAAGATGCTACTAGCTAGTCCTAGAGGACTCAGGAAGTATTTCTATCTCTTACCTTTAAAATTTACTTTGAGGATAAAGTAGATTTTTAAGTGTGTGGTGGGGAAATTCCAAAATTTTGGCTCAATTTAAAATTTTTTGTGTGAGATATTCTTGTTGGTGCTATTTTTTGAGTACATGATGCAAGTGGTTTTTTTTTTTTAAAAGCATGTTGATTAAGTGAATTGCTATTTTTTAGACTCCTAGACTCAAGTTTATGACTCTTGTTCATGTTGTCTTCATTTTGAATTCATGCTATTATTTGGTTGGGAGTCTATGAAGATCCTATTGAGTTGAGTAAGTGTCATATGTGATGTGAGGTATTTGTATATTCTTTATTGAATGTGATGTCTAGAAATTGCCCATGTGTGTGTTTAAAGCAAAATAAAGAGTGTGGGTTTAGGAGATGATTTAGGCATTTCTTTGATAGCCTTATTCTATTCCTTCTATTTGTCCTACCCATTGTGCATTATCTTAGTTAAACCCCATTGGGCCTTTATCCTTTTCTTTGGTAGCTTCATATGTAACCTAATCCCCTTCTTTGATAGACCATAATTTGATCCAAAAATCTCTTAAGTGCTTTAATAAAAAAAAAGAAATAATTGAAAAGGAGTTTGAGAAATTGAAAAAGAGAAAGGTGAAAGTAATGCCCCAAGGTAATAGTTATTGGTGTTTATAATTGATGTATGGTGGTTGGGATTGATATAAATAGTTTTATAAATATTCTCATGATTTTACAGAATGAGAAAAATTGAATATTGAAGGAATAAACAATATGCCCACCAAGTGTTTGTAAAAATGCCTAAAAGAGTTGGGGCAAAAACAAAAGGTATGGATGAATGAATAAGTGTATTTTGGTTGTTGGAGAGTTATTTTAAATGTATAATGTAGTGTATTAAAGCACTTAGATAGGTTAGTCACTATTCCTAAATAGTTCCTACCCTCTCCTTAGCCTATATTACAGCCCAAAAATTCCTAATTGATCTTAAGCTTTACATTCGACTATTAGTGGAGCATTACACTAAGGGAAAGCCTATGGTTCATTTGTGTGTAACTTGTGAATTCTTTGTAAGAGTGAGCATAATTTGATTCTTGTACCCATCATGTTATGAATTGCTTAATTATGAGTGATTATGGTAACTCTCTTATTGTGAGGGGCACATGTTTGATAAATATGGGTGATTTGTATGATTTTCTTAATTGAATTATAAGCATGAGTTTTACAACTAGGTGAATCAATTCTCGAGGCTAGGATGTTTTGGAGTAGTGTTCATGAGCTTTCAATTGTGTTTGTAACATGCTTAGTATAGAAACTTGCATGCCGTGTAGTCATGGTAGTACTAGCTTGAGTTTCTTGCATTTAGCAGAAGTGTAGAATCTCCAGATCATGATACTTATAGTGAAGATTTTTTCGAGGACGAACAAGGCTTTAAGTGTGGGGTGATGATGTTGGGTGTATTTATGCATTCTAGCATCACTACTCTAGCCTTTTTAGCCTTATTTTGAGGATAATTCATGTGATATATGGGTTGATAATGAGATAAATGTGTATCAAAGTTTTAAATCATGTGTTTATGATGTTCAAAGTGAGTTTCATACAAGTTTGTACCTAAAATATTCATTTAGAGTTCAACTCGGAAAACTAGTGTTACTAGCTTGACTTAGGTGCTTGTCTAGTTGATTCCGGTGGATTCTACTATGTTTAAAGTGTCCAAATGGTTTTTATGTGTAATTAAAAGTGAAAAAACTTTTTATAATTCTCAAGGTTCAATTGGATCAAGTCAAGGGTCAAAATAATGAGTTACAGATCAAAGTGAAATTAGCCTATACTTAGCTCGTGTTTCTAGTTTGTCGTGTTGGATGTTGTATTGTTTTGAGCTTTAAATTATTGTGTTTAATGTTATATGATTTTTGTTTAATAGATAATGATGATATAGGAAGAATATAAAAGCTTTAAATCAAGTGGTAACAACTCAAAAAGGCTCAGAATGGCTCAACGATGGTACAATACGCTGATTGAAGCACTTTTGGACCCCTGGAATGTCTTGGGTGCGTTTTACCTATAGAAGTGGCCAATGGACGTGATAAAAATATAAATGCATTCATAAGAGGCCCAAAATAGTAACCATATAGCGCGTGGTGGTCCTAGAGGCGATTAGCCCATGACACGGGCTTATTTCAGTGCTCCTTTGCCTTAGAAAAATTCTGAACAATAAATGCTAGAGAGGTAGGGCGATATTGAGGCAACGCCCCACCTGGAGCGGGGCTCTACCCAGGGCACTTCCCCACCTAGTAGAGGGCTCAATAACTGAAGGTTTTCTTGTCCAACACGGAAAGGGCTTGCTCCTATACTATAAATATATGTTGTATCACGATTTTACACATCTTTAGCATATTGTGGCAAGCAAAGGGCTACTACAACTTCTTCATTAGGTTTTTATTATTTTAATTTAGTTCATTTATGTTTTTAGTCGTTAATTACTATTTTGTGATTATGATTATGACTATGCGTGTCTAAATGCCCTTTTCCGGGGCTAAAGCCAAAGACATGATTACTTCTGTTTTGAATAAAGTTCATTAATTTTGCTTATCAATAATAGTTGTGTGTTCATTTTTTATTTAACTATTTTGAGGATTTACGACCCTTAGATTACATCAATTGTCTACCTTTCGATCTTGAAAGAGAGAATAGGCGATAGAATAAGGAGATGAACAAAGTTTGGGTTCTTATTCTTTTATAAAATAAAGAATTGAACTTAGCACTAGGACATGGATGTACTTAGGAGATTTACTTGATTCAAACATAGGATAACAACTTTAAAACATTTAATTGAATTATTGCATCCTCGCTTAACGATGTAGTTGTTATATCTAAATTAGATAAATAGTTAGAGGTCGAGAGACCATAACAATGCAATTAATCCTACGAACCTACAACCAAGATAAACGAGTTAATGAATGAAATTCAAGACATAGTATGATTGTCAAAGTGCTTTAACCCTGGGTTTTCTCCCATTGATTGTTACAAGATCTTAACTTTCCGAATTGTTTACTTTACTTACAAATTCTAAACTCTTTTTTGTTACTCTCGCATCAATTGAATCTAAATTATGAAGTGAAATTGAATTATTGCTAAATCAAGTCTCTGTGGGATCGATACTTGGCTTCTTGAAGGCCACTTTACTACTTGATCAGACCACGAATATTTGCGTGTGCGCTTGGGTGGTATCATGAATCAAGATTAGGATCTATCCCTAAGTTATCGCGATTGCAAGCGTCAACCCACAATTGTGCCCAGTCAAGCTAGCAACCAACTACGATTGCGATGGACTTACCACGATCGCAGTAAGTGTGATTGCGATTAATTTTTTGTGATCACGTGAGAGCAGAAAATTGACTAAGGGCAAACACGCTATTTTGATCACCTGACCCCAAATCCTATTTAATTCTCAAAATCCTTTATTGTAGGGGGATCCATTAATCCTCAACCTTACCATCTATCCTTAGTTTAGATTTTTTGCAATTTCTTAGAGCTTGGTTCCTAATTTGTACTAATTTGGAACTACAGAGAAATTAGAGTACCTTCAAGTAAAGGACTAGCCAAATCCATTGAGTATTTGTGGATATTTAAAGTTTGGTTTGCATTCTTTTATCTTTAATGAATCTACTTAAGGGAAATCATGGTTTACTTATGTTTATTTTCTTTATGAGTTGCTAGCCCTTCCTCTTAGGGTTATGTTTAAGTAGGGTGCAAGTATATGGGTTTTTGTGTATTTGTGTAGATTTTAGTTTGTTGATAATGGGTTTTACTATTTCTTGGGTTGATTAGTTGGGATTTATGGGTGAAAGCCCCTAACACCCAAAATAGGTTTGATGGGTGAAAATTCCAACTCTAGAAAGCTCATACAATCCTTGAAAGATGGGTTTGGGTAAACTTTTGGAACCCATATCATCATCATAGCAGGGATATGGGAACCAAGGAAATAGTGGACAATTTATTGGCATAGTTAGCTAATTCGCATTATCTTAGACGTATGGGTGATTATGAGGTTGACTATACCATGGGTATCACCCTAGAAATAAGGATATCCAATTGAGGTATTAGGTCACTTTAATTGATACACTCGTTAGGTACTCAAAAGAGTCAATGAGTGATATCTTCGAAGTTGTATTGAAAAACTCGCTTCAAGGACTTTAAACCTAGTCTACTATATCATCAGCGCTAGAATTTGCACCAAATCATCATCTTCTCATGCATAGGTTGCCCCTAGGAAAATATAACCCCAAGAAATGTTCTTAATTGCTCACGCTCTAATTATTTTTAGTCTCGAATTAGTCCCCTAGAATCCCAAGAGTTGCCTTCATATTTGATAAGATTGAAAACCCCTGAAAAAACCACATTGTACCATATCTTTGAATTTAGTTAATAACTTTAATTCCGAACCTACTCAATCGCCACTCACATTGTTTCTCATGGATTTGACCCTGACTCTTAGTTGGGTAAATATATTAACGACGATCGTCTTGCACTTAAATTGATGTGTAAGTTGAGAATTATCAAAAATGGCACCGTTGTTGGGGAATAAGTTGGCATTTTAAGTTAGTTTGGAATTTTAGATTACTTGCTTTGGTTCAAACTTGTAAATATTTATCTGTTATTTTCTGTTGTTTCTTGTCTTAGGTAGATTTTTATTTTTGTTTACTTATTACTATGGCATCTTGGAATAAACGTGAGATCGGTGGTTGAAAATCCTATCATGACAATCCATGTCCATATTGTAATGGACCTTACTTTTGTCAAGATTGTAGATATGCTTCCCAAATAGAGATGTGTGCACCATCTCAATTTTATAGGGAGTATGGATCATGAAGGAAATTGGAGTGATTGTCCAAATGCCCTTTCCTCGTTATACTAACTTGGTTGCTAGTTCTTCTCATGATTTTTATAGATCTCATGAGAAGAAAAGGGAAGAACGAACCGTGAAAACTATTGTTATTGTAGCAATGCTTAAACTTATCTTGGATCAAGTGAAATCAATGGAGCATAACATAGATGACATGCATAAATCCATGGGGCCATGTAACAAGGAAAACAAGAAGATAGAAGACATGAGCATGGAGGTCAATTATTTTAATACTATGATCATGTCCACGTTTCTAAACGAGCTTGACATTGAATATCCTTAGTTATTTCCCAAACAACCGAGCTCAATATGGTTGAAGATTCAAGAATAAAGGAAATAGTGCTAGAGTCGATAGAAGAAATCAAGAAAATTCCTTATGAAAATTTAGCCCATTTCAAGGTGAGGATGACCAATAGAATACAACTCTGAAATTAAGGGAAAAAACCCATTCTATCCACTTTTCAACATTATGCTTGGTGGATTTGATAAAAGTCAATCCACCTAAGCACGTGATAAATATTGGGGAGAAGGAGCAATTTCCTTATATTTTGGAGTTTGACCATCCAAATAGGCATGGTAAAGCCCCAATATTAAGGCCAAGAAGCTTAAAGACCGATGTACAAGTAGTGTCCTTCCAACGCTCTCACAATTGCCCAACGAACCCACATGGAAGTTTGATGCCAAAATAGGAAAACAGTTCAAGTCTTCAAAGTGGTACGATCGAGCATGCATCAATGTGCCATTACTTTTGGCCCAAGAACCTTGGGGATTCAATGACCAAAAGAGGGGCAGAAATTTTAAATCCTCTAAGTGGAGACACAAATGAGGATCAGAGAAGCGTCATGCCACGACATTTAACCAAATGCTTTATGGGAGGTAACCCATCATTTTTATGTTTACAGGATTTATTTTTTAATAATTCATGTAATTTTGGTGTTTTTAGGTACTTTAAAGAGGATTAGAAGACAAAAACAGGGGAAAACCAAGTTTGAGAAGTGTGGAAGCCTTGCAGAAAATAGAGCAAAATAGTGGAGAAAAATGTCTCAGGTACTATGTTCGCAACCTAAGAATTGGGATCGTGATACCATGATAGTGACATATATTCCACAATCACGACTGTCGCTCCATCTTGCACCTTGGTTATCACTGCGTCTTTAGGGAGCCCTTTAACCCTTCTTATGCTTTTGTGTTATGTAGTGAGGTCTCTATGAGTCTTACAGTTGGGTGTGCAGCCCTACCCCTTTGTGTATTCATTGGTTTGCAATAGTTGAACTTAGTTTACTCAAAGCATAAAAATTTTGTGAAGTAATTATTTTCATTTGTAGTTGTCTATTTCTTTTAATAATAATGTTGGACGAGCCTTTCCGTATGATATATTGAGTGATGTCATTCTTAAGGGAAAAACGTCATGCCTGGGTTTTGAGCCATAGATGAAAGGGAAGTTTGAGTACCCATGACATCGAGATCATAAATGCAAGGTATGTCTGATTACCTATGGCATTCTGGATTTGGGATCGCACTCATGCCATTGGCAAAGTCTGAGTAGCCATATAGTTGGTTTTCCCATATGAATCCAAAATGTGAGACAAAGGCTTGGGTTTTTGCCATGGTTAGAAAATTGTTCATGGTGCAAGTGCAAAGAAAACACCCCCCTTCCATCCAAAATTTTTCAAAAATCAAGGGCATGGATGTGAGCAACATTGTAATAATTATTTTTCTCTTTTTGTGACTCCAAATTTTTGACTTGTGAAAATTGGTAGATACTCCATTTTTGTCTCTGGCAGGAGGGGAAATTGATCCTCCTTGGCAAGTTTGCATACCATGTTTGATGGATTAATTTGTTTATATCTCATGTATAACTTGTGACATCTAGAACTTTCCCCATTAGTCTTTCAAAGCTAATTTTGATTGTATTTGATTGGAGAAATGATCTTAGGCCATCTTTGTGACATTGGAATCCCACTTAGCCAAAAAATCCTAAACATGTATAATTGTAATCCCTAGTTACCCACTTTGAGACTTTAAACCTTTCTTTGGAAAACTCATTACAAGCCGTGAACCATTCTTTTTATCCCTATTTTGAACCATGCCCTCCTTGAACTTGAGAATGCAGCTTGAGGCTAAAAGCCTAAGTTGGGGGTAGGAAGATTGATGGAAGTAAGTATGGGGCCATGAAGTTGCTAGTGAAATACTTAAGTGCCTAAGCGTTGAAAACCAATGAATAGAAAAAGAAATAGTTCAACAAAGGAAAGATTTGGATGAAAATTATAAGAAAAATAAATAAAACAAAATGGGTGAACAATGGAAGAAAAAAGTAGGCATATAAAAAGAGAGAAACAAGGAGGAGTGATCCATAGGCAAAAAGGCGAATTAAATAGTGTGATGCAGATGTTCAAGGAAGGGTATAGCTATGCTATTTCTAAACGATATCCTACCCTAAACCAAACCTACATTACAAGCACAAAAAGTCTTCTGACATCTCCAACAGTTTACTTTCTTTATAGTGGCGATTGAAAATAGGGGCAATCCTATCGTATGACACTTGTTAACATAGAGAGTTCCTTTGTGAGGGAGAGAGTTTTTTTTACTTAAATTCCTTGTTGCATATGTGGTAGCTTGGTGTGTGGAATTTTCTTTCATGTGAGAAGGCATGTGAACAAGTTGAGGTGGGTGATTTTGTCACCTTCCGAGAACTAAGGCAAATGGAGTATAGCTTAGTTTTGGTCAAAAGTGAGTCACTTTTAGACTATTAGTTGTTGTTTCTTGGTTACTCTATGAAGTCCTTTGCATCCATAATTATTTATTTTATGATGAGGGGTGTTGGGAGAATAGCTTTGCCCATGTTTACAGAGCTACTTATGGTAGTAAATAAGCTTGAAGTCATTATGATTAGTGGGTCATCTAATTGGGCATAAATATGCATTGTATCAAGGTTAGAGGTAGTGTTGCTTGAGGACGATCAAGGCTTTAAGTTGGGGGTATTGGTGAGGGGTGAATTTACCACTCATTTTCACTAAATGTTCGTGCACACTATTATGATTTGTAAGTAAAAGTGAGGCATATTTGAGGTTAAATGTACTAATTCCCATATTTTACAGGTGTACAAGTGCTGAGAAGAAAAGAAACAAACTTCAGCTGAAAAAGATAAAAAAGGGAATTGAATTGCAAGAGCTGGACAAGATGAAGTAGGATCAGGATCAAACCCTCAGTTATCACGATCGCGGGTATCATCCTGCAATTGCGCCCAATTAAACTAGTCAAGCAACTATAATTGCAATGGACTTACAAAAATCACAGTAAGCATGATCATGATCAATCTTTCGTGATTGTGTGAGAGCGAAAAATGGACCAAGGGCACAAATGTTATTTTGATTAGTCGACCCTAAATCCCATTTAAGGCTCAAAATCCATTTATTGTAGGGGTAATCCTTAGTTTAGGGTTTTTGAAATTTCTTGGAGTTTGGTGCCTAATTTGTACTAATTTTGAACTACGAAGAAATTAGAGTACCTTCAAGTGAAGGACTAGCCAAATCCATTGAGGATTTGTGGATATTTAAAGTTTTGTTTGAATTTTTTATCTCAATGAATGTACTTAATGAAAATCATGGTTTATTTATATTTATTTTCTTTATGAGTTGCTAGACCTTTCTCTTGGGGTTATATTTGAGTAGGGTGCAAGTGTGTGAGTTGTGGTGTATTTGTGTAGATTTTAGTTTGTTGATGATAGGTTTCACTATTTCTTGGGTTGATTAGTTGGGATTTATGGGTGAAATCCCCAAACACCCAAAATAGGTTTGATGGGTGAAAATCTCAAACTCTAGAAAGCTCATACCATCCTTGAAAGAGGGGTTTGGGTAAACTTTTGGACCTATATCATCCTTAAAAGAGAGATGTGAGAACCAAGGTAATAGTGGACAATTTATTGGCATATTTATATAATTCTCACTATCTTAGACATGAGGGTCATTATGAGGTTGACTATACTATGGGTATTATCCTAGAAATAGGGATATCCAATTGAGATATGGGGTGACTTTAATTCATACACTCATTAGGTACTTGAAAGGGTCAATGAGTGATATATTTGAAGTTTTGTTAAAAAACTAGCTTTAAGGACTTTAAACTTAGCCTACTATATCATTAACGATAGAATTTGCACCAAATTATCATGTTCTCATGCATATGTTGCCCCTAGGAAAACATAACCCCAAGATCCATTCATAACTGCTCATACTCTAATTATTTTTAGTCTCAAATTAGTCCCCTAGAAGCCCAAGAGTTGCCTTCAAATTCGATAAGATTGAAAAAACCCCAAAAAAGCACTTTGTACCATAGGTTTGAATTTAGTTAGTAACTCTCATTCTGAACCTACTCAATCACCACTCATATTATTCCTCGTGGATTCAATCCCGACATCTAATTGGGTAAATATATTGACGACGACTGCCTTGTACTTAAATTAACATGTAGGTTAAGCATTATTAGTTACCCTGCTTCATTTTAATGAACTCTTGCACCTTGACCTCCCTCAAATCAAGTGGAAAGAACTTATCCAAAAAAATAGTAGCAAATTCATCCCACTCTATGGACTTTGCATTGACACTTCTATCCTCTTTTCCCTGCTTAACCCAAGTATAAACTACCGCTTAAAACTGATAAGTAGCTAAGTCAGATCTCTCACTGGAAGTGACACCCATGATATTTTTCACCTTCTACACATAATCTAGAAACTTCTGTAGATCCTTCTCAGACTTGGATCTAGAGAACACTGGAGGATTCATTCGAGTAAAGTCTCAGATCCTAAAAGTTGTCGTATTAACTATGGGCTTGGCCAGAGCAATAACTTGCTGATTATTCTAACCGGCCATGGATTGGTATAATATAATAAAGACAACCCTAAATACGGCATTAGAGACCTGCTCATTAAGATAGTCTTCAGGAACATGTGGGGTAGGTTGGTCACTATTTCTCTTTCTGCTAGCCCTTCTGGGAGGCATTTTCTATAAACGGTAGAGAATGAGTTAGAATAAGAAGTTTTAATGGAGCTCGTGCCCCATCACACAAAATGCATACTGAAAGAAGGGAAACTTTTCTAAAATGTCTCGTATCCACTTGCTCATAAGTTGGCATGCTTCACACCCATTCATAAGACTCTACTTAATATGACTTTTATACACCCTAGGATACTTTAAACCTTGTGATCTAATACCAAGTTAGTCATGACCCGAGACTACCCCCTAGTCGTAACACGGTGCTTAAGGCCATAAGTGAACTTAAGCTAAACCATGAATTGGAAAAAGCTAAAATTACTGATAGAAGGTAACAAAATACCATGCAAAATGACATTTAACAGATCTAAATAGTCTACTAAAAATAAAGGAGTCTAAAACACATAGCTGAAAACATAACTAATTGTCTGGCTGTCTGAAAGCCTCTAAACATGATGAGTTATTGGGATAGGTCCCCAACTAATTATTACTAAATAAATAACATAAACTAAAATACTAAAAGCATGATAAATAATAGAATAAGTCCTTGACTAATGAGGACTTACCAATGCTACAGCTGAGTGGTACCGAAATAGACGACACGTGATTTGGGAACTGAGCGTCCGAACCTATATTGTGAAATTAATTGAGCAAAAAAGAGAGTATGCGGTTAGTACTTTTAATGTATTGGTATGTGAGATGGGACTAACTAAAATACATATAATTATTTAGCTTAGATATATGGAAATGTAAAATAAATATAAGACCAAAAAAAACATATGCTAAAATAATTTGTAAACTGAACAACTAATAAACTGAATGCTAGGTCATGCAAACCTGAACTAATATAATCCAAATACTAAACTGAAACTGTGGGAGCTAATATTTAGCTGACATGCTCCAATCTGATCTAATCGGGGTCCAACCTGTAACCCCGATCGAAAGGTGTTAGTACCTTGCCACGGGTACTGACATTGGCTGTGTTGATGTACTAAACTGGTGTCTTGAAGGACTAGGGAGTATCCTTAAATAGACAGGAGTCATGAAGAGAGTATCAACCCTATACTAGCAGGAAGACCTCTTATAACCTATGCTAGCTACACAGTTCTAGAACTTAAGGGCTGATCCTAAAGACCTTACCCTAAGTTGGCAGGTAAAACCTCATCCCTAGGTTTACTTAGTGCTGAGTTTTACTCATAACTAAACTGACACGGATACTGATGAAAGTTTAATGTGATTCAACTATTACAATCTCAACATGATAAAAATCTAAATATAACAACACAAACATGATTTGGATGACTTGTAACTTGGAAACTTGTGACATGCATGACTATATAGGTATAGGGTGTTCATAACCCACCTACACTATCTATTGAAAAATAATTTTGGCAATTATTGAACAATTCATGGTATGGGAAAATAATTAATAGTACCCTATATTTTAATAATAATTCATTAAGTGGGCATTTGCATTATCAAACATATGGTAACACCATTATCAAGAGGGAATATATTTTCATGGTTTAGAATGAAGACAATGGAGGGAAAAAATTATGGAATTCATTATCTACATGAAATTTCACCAATTAGGGCAAAAGGGTTTATAATTATAAAAATAGAAAATTCTTTGGTCTCAATAGGTGAAAGGGACCCACTGATGAATATTCCACATACCTAAAGTAAAAGCTTGGATGAAATCCTTGAGATTGGTCTTGTTCTTTGAGAAACCCTAACTTTTTTTAAGGGAGGATGAAAACTCTTGATTTTCTTGTGTGGAATTGAAAATTATGTGATAAATTTGGGGCTTTTGGTCTTTTATACCACTACTTGCGAAGCCAAAATGACATGGGTTTGTCTTTTAAGAGAGTAGAAAAATACATTAGAGTCCATGGAAAAACATGCAGGAAAACACGCTCCCAATCGTTATGACTCACCTCATGACTCTTTATGACTGGTTACGAGTCGTGGTCTGATTCTCAACCAAGGATCTTGGGATTATGGATACACTCAAGTATGAATATGACTTACCTCCTAACAACACATTATGACTTACTACGAGTTTTTGGGTGAAGTCGTAGTCCGAGGCTTAATTCTTGGATCCTTTACTGGTCAGAATGTGTGTCAACACAATGGTTCATAAGGTTTGATTATGAGTCATATGCTGGACTTATAACCATTAAGAGGGATTCTTGGTTACACACTATTTTGACTATGACTTACTCGTGATGAATCATCATGAGTGGTTATGACTCATTTTCTGAGTAGTAGTTATAGTAGTGTATCAGGTCCTTAGGGGAAACTTTCCATAACTCTTTGCCATGACATCGGATTAAGGCGAAACTTGAAGCATTGGAAACATAACTATCTTTTGAAGGGGTCTAAAGCTTGAAATTTAGGGTATTACACTTAGGGTGATACTAACCTTGATAATAAACCTTATAGCATTTTAAACAATATAGTTTTGATGTTAAAAGAGTGGAAAAAAACTAATGTGCCCTTAAATTTGTAACTAAATAACTATTGTAAGAGACGTACTAGACCTTTTTATGATCAAATGACCCACTTATAATCATGGGTAGTGTCCATGGTTGGGATCTGTATATAATCTCTCTAAACTCCACCAGATGAGCCTTGGTAGAATTATGGGACCCATCCCTAATTGTACCTTGGTTCGTGATGTGCCTAGGTTTCAACGAACTTTTGATGCTTAAAACCAGAAAATATGAAAATACTTAGGTATGTTTTGGAAGATATGATGATTTTTGTGTCTATTTTTTAGGGAACTAGGTTTTGGCGCTTAACATAAAGAAAATGAGTCAAAATCACTGGAGAAGCCCATCTACGAGGCTATCTACATGGCGTAGTTAGCACCTACATTATGTAGGTAGTTTCCATATGTGTGAAAGATTAGAACTTCAGAGATTTAGAAGTTGAAGATTTTTGCATGTTACTTATGATGCCTTACCTATGGCTCGTATTTACCAACTATGATGTCGTAGTTTCTAGTACAAGTTCAAATATTTAAAGTTAAGAGAAGTGTATAATGGCAGAAGTTTCCTGGTACCTATGATGAGGAAACCTATATGACGTAGGATCTATTATCGGTTGGATTAACATGCTTGACATATTCCCTGTGGGATTAATCCAAACCTAGTTGGGTTACAATAATAGGACAGTGACCTTATTGTATTTTCTTGGAGGATATATTTTTGGCGATATCAAATTTTGTCATCATTGCTGAGGAATACGATTATAGATTTATGAATTGAAGTTGTTAATGTTTTTGTGTTGTATTTATTGGTTCTTCTTAGGGTGTACACTGGTGTATGACCAGTATTAGGAGTCAAGGCAATCCCTTGATCCCATTTTATCCAAAGCCAGAAAGAATCCTAAAATAGAATCTTAGGATGTCGCAGCACGATCATAAAGTTCATCATGAGCTGCCTCTAGATGATCCACATGACTTTCCTCCCCCACCTCCTTAGGAGACATTAGAGCAAACAACTATGCGGTTGCTAGCAGAGAAATAATAAAAAGGGGAAAACAAGGCTTTCTAATATATATCTTAAGAGGTAGAGAGAGCAAAATAGAGACCAGTAGCTAATCGTTGAGCAGAACTCAACAGTGGTAGAAGAAATAGAGCTCTAATACCCCAAGCTTTCAAGTACTTTCGAGAATATGAAGATTCAGATAACGAATTATAGTATGTGGAGACTATTAAGACACGGGCTATCATTCCTCCTGCATTACCCAGGGATGAAGTTCAACATTACTAGTGCTATGATCCAATTATTGAATCTAAAAGGTATGTTTGCTGGCTTGCCAAATGATGATGCAAACATGCACCTTATAAATATTGTTGGGCTTTGCACTTTATACAATATACGTAAGGTGGATCAGGATGCTCTCAAACTCAAGTTGTTCCCATTCTCTATAACTGGTGAAGCTATATTATGGTTAGGGGAACTATCTCGTGGGTACATTATTACTTAGAATGAGTTTTGGAAGCATCTTTTAGAATATTTCTTTCCTCTGACCAGAATTCTATAGTTAAAGAATGAGATCTATAATTTTAGAGAATTGCATTCTAAATTAATGTATGAGGCATAGTTTCAATTTAAGAAGAATTAATGATGGTGCCTAATCATAGAATTATGGGGAGAAATTTACTAGGGATTTTCTATCATTCCTTGCATAATAATTCCAAGGCTATGGCAAATACTATTATTGGTGCAGCATTCATAAACCTATGTTGGAAAGCAACAATAATATCTTAGATTAGATCTCTCTTACAAACTGAGGGTGGCATGATTGGAGGTAGAGAGATGTGCCGACAGTTATGCCATAGGTGATTCTGGAGATCATAAAGTGATGGATGATTTGATGGCTCAAGAGGTTTCATAGATCAAAATAGAGATTAGGTTACTGGCTAAGAAGTTTGCAACTATGAATTTTGAGAAAGTAAACACCGTGGGCGCACAGGGTAAGACTTCTAGTCATATAATTTGGATGCGGAAGAAGGGTTGAAGTATATAGATAGGGAGTTGGCGTGTTTCTGAGACAAAGAAAATCATATGCTCAAGATAATTAGAAATTAAGGAAAGGGAACCAAGGTTGTAAATACTATGGGGTATAGATATAGGGATCAAACTAAAGAGTGATATGGTGACTAGAGGTGTAAAGATGATTATAATAAAAAGGGTGGTGCATATGTTCCATCGAGGAATTGTGACACCAAATTAAGGATAGAGGCTGTGTTGTCAAAGCTAGTAAAGTTTCAGGAAAGTCAAGAGTATTTCCTTAAACAAATTAAGGCAGACATTTTAGGTTTGACCAAGAAATTAGAATTGCATGCTACTGTGATAAAAAATCTTCAAAAAAAAATTCTGGAAAATCTTAGCCACGTTGAATCAGCGTCAACTAAGCACTCTTCTAAACAACACTGTGCAAAATTGAAATAATAATAGTCATTGTCTAGCCATCACCACATGGAGTGGTAAGGCTACTATTGATCCTTATATGCCTATGGTTGATGATCTAAGGAATGATGTTGTTGATGTAGATGAGACACCTAAAGTGGAGTCAAAAAAGTTGGTAACTAATTCTATGTCATTATAAATATCATAGGTGTTGATAAAGGTAAGGGGAAGGTAGATGCACTGTGAGTAAAGTCCATTCCATGACCTCCCACATCTTTTCCTTAGAGGTTGAAGAAAAAGAAAGAAAAAGGGAAGTATAAAAATTTCATTTCCATGCTAAAAGAGTTAAGTTCCAACGTCCCTCTTCTTAAAGATCTTGGGCAGATGCTTGGATACATAAAATTTATAAGGGATCTGGTGACAAAGAAGAGGGATGTTAGTTATGAGGATGTTGGTGGGTTGTATCATTGTAGTGCAATTAAATCAAGATCTCTGGTTCAAAATAAAGGTAATCCTAGAGATTTTATAATTTTTGCACTATTGGGATATCTAGATTTGTCATAGCTCTTTATGACTTGGGTTCCAATATTAATATGATGCCATTGTTCGTGTTCAAATAGTTTGGCTTGAGACCTCCCAAACCAATGCTGATGCGGTTGTTGATGGCAGATCATACGGTGAAGAAGCCTATGGGCATATCTTATGATGTTTTGGTAAAAGTGGAAAACTTCATCTTTCCGACCAACTTTGTTATCCTAGATTGTGAAAGTTTCTTTGATATGCCCATAATTTTAGAAAGACCATTCTTGACCGCAGGGAGAGAATTGATGGATATGGAGAAAAAGTAAGCTCAAGTTTAGACTGAATGATGAGGAAGTCACTTTCAATGTTCATAGTACCATGAAGCAACCAATTGACATGAGGGTGGTCTAAGTGATAAATTGCAATGATCACCCTGAAGGATAAGCTTTTGGAAACCTTGAAAACTTCTGAGTAATCAAGGTACTTGCATTGTGCCATAATAATAAATCCGACACTGCTTGCGAGGAAACCCAAATATTGTGTTTTTTTCTGAATTTGTGTTAGTTTTATTGATGTCACATTTATATGTCTAAGGTATTGCAGGTATGTTCCTAATTCTCTTGCATTATAGTGGTCTAATACATTAGGGACAATGTATATTTGTAAGTTGAGGGTGGGGATACTTGTGGGTCTATATGTCCTCTTGGGGTTTTTGTTGTTGTGTCTTTTTTCCTTGGAGTTTGTTCTTAGTAGATCTGAGTATTTAGTACAAATTGTGATTGTTTCATGATGTTTTGTGTTGTTCTGTTTAACTAGGAGAAAAATGAGTACCTAAGGGTAATTAATATATTTTGTTTTGATGCCTAAGGGTAGTTGATGTATTTTTTTTTATGTGTTAGAAAAATGATACCCCTCCAAAGAATTTATTTTTGAACTCTGTGATGTGTATATATATGTCATTACAATAAATCTCTTTATGGCATTGGGATTAGGGACATAATAATCATAGCTAGCATTTGCATAAACCGAATAGGTTGTAGTTTGCGATGAAACTTTGTGCTATGTTTATGTGAGATGCTTACTTAGTTCCCTCTGTGTGTTGAATTTAAAACATTCTTAGCTAGTCTTGTCTAGGTTGTAGGATAGTCAATCAGGAAGGGATCATAGGCCATTCTTGAATGAGTCCACCTTTAGCCTAAATGACCTTTAAAATGTGAATAAGTATCCCTTGATCCATATTTGATCCTATGTTGACTATTTATCTAAGTGAGTGTGACTTCTTTGTTGTGAGGGTACATGGTTTATGTTGCTAGCTGCTTATTTTTAGGATATTGTAATTTGTATATATGCTTGATTATGTGATGCTAATGTAATTCCCTAGCTTAATTCCATTGTTTCATATTGTTGGGCTACATTGATTCACGTAGTTGGTTTTGAAAAGTTAGCACAGAAGGGAGAGATATTTTTTAGCTGAAGTTGAGATTGACTGCCATAGGTATCGTAGGTTTTTTTTGGTTAAGAATCACTGTTGAGTCTTATTGTGTTTTTGTTGCCTGAGGACATGCAAACATTTTAAGTTGTGGGTGTTGATGTGACATGGTTTCATAGCACTTTCGATGCTTAAAATAAAAAAATATGCATGTACTTAGTGTTTTTGGTAGATATGACGTATTTTTGTGTCTATTTTGTAGGGAACTAGTTTTTAGAGCTTAACATGAAAAAGTAGAGTCAAAATCTGCAGAAAAGCCCACCTACAAGGCAACCTATGTGGCTTAGGTATCACTTACATGGCATACGTAATTTCCATATATGTCTGATATTCAAACTTTAGAGATTCAAAAGTTGAAGATTTTTTACTGTTATCGGCGACACCTTACCTATGGCCCGTTGGTACTACCTACGATACCGTAGGTGGAAGTATAAGTTTAAAGATTTGAAGTTCATAGAAGTTAATATTGGTAAAAATTTTCTTGGTACATACGATCGGACAACCTATTGGACGTAAGTACCACCTACGACCCGACCCGTAGGTACCAATACAATTGAAAAAGCTGCAGAATTGGAGACCCTGTCACCTATGATGGCCACCTACGTGGCGTAGGTGCCACATATGGCCTATAAGTGGTGTCATAGGTGGCCACTGACTTAGTTTTCCCTGTACGTCTTGGTTTAGATTTACAGGGTTCTTATGTACTCTATAGATACTTTTATGATGTTTTAAGTCAGTTTATGCCCTCATATTATTCACAAACATATATTTGATTCTAAGATTGTCTTTTGATCTTGGAATCTCTTTATTGTGGTTTTTGGTTGATTAATTGATTTGAGAATTTGGGTTTTATTCTTCAATATGGTGATACCACTTCTATGTTTTCTTTATTAAGTTCCATGGATTATTTCGCAACTGTGAGCGGCTAATTGTGGCTAATTCCCCTAGCAAGGTGGTGAGAATCCTAGCAGAATAAAGAAGTAGGAGAAGTATGGGGTTCTTCTAAATCATTTTTTACACTTGCATTGTTATCTTCTTTAGTTTAATTGCTTTCTTAGTGGTGGCCAACTCTAAGAACCCACAGTATTCAAGATCATCTTTGGAAGAGAAGTTGAGATTGGGAAAACAAGATTACAACAGTGATTCAAGGCTATCAACCCTCATCTAATAACTTGATACCCACAAGGTGATAGTTAAACTGGGATCAAAGACAAGGGTTAGTAAGGTGATACCCTGAGACTCACAAGGTAAAGGGTAAGGTTTACCAATGCGTTCACAAAATGGATAGTGATACCTATCTTGTCAGATTCGATATGTGTGGCGGTGAGATAGTTGGATTGAGCACGAGAAACCTACTGCATTAGGAAGCCAGGGGGAACAAATTCCTAGAATTTATCTCATATTGTTTAAAACCAGAAGCATTCACAACTTTCTACTTTCTACGGTTTACTACAAATTACTTATCTTTACTTTCCTGTATTTCCGGCTACTTCAGCAAGTTTGAGAGATAGATTTGACCTATTTCCTATAGTATCGACCCCAACCTAGTTATGTTACTATAATTGTATAGTGATCTCATTGGATCTTCTTGGAGGGTATATTTTGGGTGATATCAGTTCGTAGGTTAAAGGTTCCAATCGGATCCACTTTAGAAGTCAAGATCGTGGTTTCTAACCATAGTCATGGTTCCTTATCATTGTTAGAAGGTATACTTGTCAACTTTTAGATGTTTAGGGCTGTTTCGGTCAGATGGGAGCATTGCACGATCTTAAAACATCACCACGATCATACCTATGCTCGTAGGTTCTCACTGCTGGATTATGCTTTACTAAAAGGGACATTACTTCTAACTTTGATATTGGTTTAGGGCAAAACTATATGCATTGGAAAGATAAGTCAAATATCTATTATTTTTTGGGTCTTTAGATAAAATATATATCAGAATCTACGATTTATGCTCATTTAAAGTTGACTATAGAGAGATTTTTCACAAGACATCAATCGGTACAGAAGGTTTTGACTTGGACAAGGGCTAGGAGTTACTTGAGGCGGCAATACATGTCTCAATAACTTTCCATACCTATAAAGAATTATGATTGATTTTACATATACTTGAAGCATGGCTCTAATCTTAACTTGAATTTTTGGGGTGTAACACATTGACAACCCTGACTTCACAAAATCTTGGGGTGACACAGGTTGAGTCCCATAATGTGAAACCCCCGACTTAATAAATATTAGGGTGAAATAGGTTGAGTCCAAGAATGAGACTTCGAGGCATGAGCCTCAAGCCAGTGTTGTTGACAAAACTTACTCCACCTCTCAACCAACGTCACTCCCAATTTTACCCACCACCATTCTGGGCACATCTATGCCTCGTCCACCTGTTGGTCGGTATGCTCTAGTGCCTATGGATTTTCTAAACACCCATTACAACATTTGTCCTTTCTCCACCCTTGTAAAATATGGACTAAAGTAGCAAAAAGTGTAGCCATTGATTAAAGGCTAAGATTTTGTTCTTCATACCATGTTTTTTTGGGGGTGGGCTAAAAAGAGAGTAACCATTGACTTTAGACCATTCTTTTTTAGTGTTTCCATAGTGTCTATGCTTAAAAAAGTGGTCTATGAGTTAAAAGGGATACATTGTATCATATCATTGCCAACTATTTTTTTTGATAATTCTACACTTGAAAGTGTGACCTTAGCTTTGATGTTAGCCACACATTAAAATTGTAGCCTTTATACATCTTATACAACAACACTTATAAAATGTAACCTTTTCTTATGTACATGCCCATAATTAACATTCCTAAAGCCAAACTTTTGAAGTTTGGCAACATTTTATAAATAGAAAATAATGATTTTGTTCTGCATATATATAGAATTAAGTTATATACATACACATATATATATATACATACACATACACATACATACATATATACATACATACGTATATATATATATATATATATATCTAAAACATCAAATTATCTAATAAATATTCAAATAAATAGATCATTTGCAACAAAATTTGAAAATAACAATAGGTTGATAATATACTAACACATTCTTAGGTTAGTACAAAAGTTAAATTCCATTACACAAAACAAAATGTATTCAAACATGTATCAAAATAGTTCAAAAACACATAATCATTTACTTCAATAGGTCAAGTTGATTTATGGCCACCATTCAAATTTGATCACCAACATTTTCGTACATATTCAAAACAAAATTAAAACTTAGAAAGAAATTATGTTTAGTGCAACAAGAACAATTAGTGATAACTGGAAAATTATTTTCCTAAATTCTGGTTTATAGTTCCTAACCAATTAGTGATAACATAACACTCTCTATGTTAGCTAGATTTTGACTTTTACTTCCGAACCAACCAAGTGGATGGAACCATTGGTTTATTAAAAATAAATGCATTTTACATGAAAATATTTAGAACAAGGATAGAAGAATAAAAACAAACGTGCTCGATCTCCTATTTCAGAGATTGAACATAAATCTTTCTAACAAACAATTACAAACAGACTCCCAATTATTACTTCAGCAAAATAAAGTAACAAATAATAACCACAATAGAATTTAGGACCAGTTGATTAGCATAAGGTTTCTAATCAAAATGCTCCATAAATGAGCTAAAAATGGAGATTCTTTAAATTAAAATTGGGTAAAACTAACCTTTCTAGTAGTTTATGTATTGTTCTGCACTTTAGATTCTATTTTCAAATACAGAGACCTAAGTTTTAAAATCATTTTAGTCAAACTCTAGTTTGCTAATAGATAATCAAAACAAAAATCAAATTGGACAATCAATGTAGGTATGCCAAACTATCTACTCCTCACCAATTTAATTAAATTTGCATTAGAAATGTCAACCACATATAACTAGAAACAATGATACAAAATAGATGAACTTTAAAACTAAATCTCATTTCCACTTGTAAATAAACTAGAAGTGACAGCCAATCAAACTATGTCAACTAACAGGTCCAATAACTCACAAAAATATCACAAACTGAAAATATCAAAGAACTCTTAAGAAGTGATAACTCTTCTCTATCCTTTATTAAATTCTTTTATAATTAAAAACAATTACAAGATGATTGAAAGATGACTTTGTCAAAAAATATTTAATCAAACAGTTCACAATATAAAATAAATATATCTACATTGCCAATCAGATAGGAAAATAATAGATGATATGCGACAGGTAAAAAAGAAATGGAGATACTGTAAAAATATGAAATCGAGATATTACACTTGACCTTGAACGTAAGACCTTCATAGGTTTAATGCTACATGTCTTTAGAGTATTTTGAAATATAATAAAAATATTAAATTGATTCCAGAATTTTGAAGTTAATTTAGTTCTTAACTATGCTCCAGTTAACCAATAATTTATCACTTACAACTAATAAAGATATATAACACAGAAATGCAGTGCATAAAAATATTCTAAGCTAGTAAAGTTGTTATCACCAAGATAGTACCTTAGTGATAAAACTTATATTAGGAGGATAAGTCTAATGCTTTGATAATACCCCTCGGATATCACACGATGATTTAAGGCTACAAATAGCCCTAAACTAATCCATAATATCTACTCAACACTGAAAGCTCATAAATGTAAACTTAACACATAAGCGCAAACTAAAGAAACTTATAATCGAGTTCAAATAGATGAATAATCTGAACCAAAACACTCTAACTCAATAACTTTCAAATCTATGAAAAAGCTAAGCGAAGAACATAGTCAGACTAGTCTTAACAAGCCTCTAACAAACTGAAGAGCCACTGAGACAAACTATAGCTGACTTGAACTAAAAACTGAATAGCTGAAATAATTGTAATAATGAAAAACCTTGGTTTTAGGACCTTAGAAAATTTCCTTTCATTCTGATCTCTGGTCCTAATATGACTTATGGGTACGTGCTGTATGTAGGGTTATGGATAGTAAGGTCCACTCGTATACTGACCAATGTTTCTTGGTGGAATAGATTATGGTAGCTGGAAAGGGTACGACTTAGCGGTACGAGTCGCATTGGTGGTTATGGATCATTAAGTTCCTTAACTTGATCTTAGATTTGGTTACTTAGGTTGGATCTGAGTAAAAGTGGCTCACCATGAGACGTAAGCCAGGGTATGAGTCATGCCTATGACTCGTATAGTGGAAAGTGTCTAAATCTTCTTTGGGTTTAAATCTGTCAGGGGTACAAATAAAGGGTACAAATTATATGTTTTGGATACGACTTGGTTGAATGATTCATATGCTAAACAGGATTGGATCCAAGGGTTAAGGCTAGAATATGAGTGGAGGATACAAATCGTATTGAAGGGTACGACTCATGTGGTTTAGTCATATTCTTGTGATGAAATTTTGGTGAAACTTAAGTGGGAGGTATTCTAGATATTTCTCCACTTATTCTTATAATGTCCCATGAATTCTAACTACTTGGAAGGTTATTTACCATTTTATTTCATTCATTAATACTTAGAAACTTTTCTAAATACCCTAAAATTCTCTTAAGAGATTTTCAGAAAAAAAAAGCTAAGGTTTCAACTAGAGAATTGATTTGGGGCTGGTCTTGGTGATTTCTTTCCATCATCATATTAGTTTAAGGCATGTTCACTTCTCTCATTGTTAATTCTTATCTAAAGGCATGGTTTTATGAATGTTTTCATAATTACATTAATTTTATGATTTTGGTTTTCAAATATGAATTGAGGTTTTTGATGCTAAATGATTGGTCATGGATTCCATGGTTTTAATTATTCTTTTATATGCATTAGTGGTGGTTTTGAATAATTGGATTGTATGGGAATGGTTTAGTGGCAGTTGGAATTGGTATTGGTCATATTATGCCCTCAATGTATTTGATAAAATTCTTATAATGATATATTCATTGCATTGGCTATTTTAATGGAACTCTTTCATGTTTTAAAACTTGGTAAATGGATTCTGAATGGTTTAAATAGTTTGAAAAGGTAAATGGCTAAATGTTTATGCTTGTGGGGTACATGAAATCCCCCAAGTGGTTTAATATGGTAAATGAAAGGACACTGAAAGTCCCCTTAAACCTATAAATGGTTGGCTATCGATGATACTTGCAAGTAAGGATTGGTATAAAGATGCCAATATCAATGGCCTTCATTAGTAAATGGAAAATGATTTAGCTTTTTGGAAATAGGTTTTAAATGGGCAATAAGGGTGGGATGTGTAGTAAAACCATAGAAGGTAGAGGTCCTGATAGGGCCAAAACTGAAAACTCATATTTGTTGATTTGAGATTGGTCTAAGTGATCGTGTGTATGATGTGACACTGTCATTGGGGGATGTACTAGTCATCCTAAGGGTTTCTTCCCTGGTCATGCGACTACATGCATTGGGGCCCTTTCAGCAGGGGAAGTTGAATCCATATAGCCTATTGGTGGTCTAGGATGGTAAAGCTACATAGCCCAGGTAATGGTTTTAAAGGCATACTAAACACGGTCCCTTTTCCCGGCATGGTTATCTTATATATGTATGATTTTGTGCATATAATTGGTTTTTATTGGTTTTATAAATGGCATTATTTTATCCTTACCATGAGATCATGCTAGCAGTCACTCGCTATCCCCATTTATTAGCGGTTGTATACCCACGCTATGTAGGAACTAACTATTTTACTCCATCTACATAGTGATTAACTCAGGTTTAGCATTTGGACTAAAGTGGTTAGCTTTCATCCTTTTAGAAGGATCTATTTCATGTTATGGATATTTTTAGACACTTTGATTTTATTTTGAAATTAGTTTTGGCTATGGTTGGGGGCATGTCCAAATCGGATATCATTACTCTTATGGTTAGAGGCTTTGTGGTACTTCCTTGGGTTGGAATGGGTAGATCGGTAGTGGTGTCAGCCTTGGCATTAGAATAAGTTGGGAAGCTGGCATCATTGGACATCATTTCTCACTATTCCATTATATGTCATTTTGGGATTAATTATATTGTGTTTTGGAACTTCTTTGATTATGGCCCTTGGTTTGGTAAGGCTGGATTAGTGGTATGGGATGGTTGGAATTGATTAGGTTGGTCACAGCTGTGATCTTATCCCAAAATCTTTATGCAAGGTTTTACACTATCTTGTTACATACTAAAAATTTAGCTAACTCAGGACAGGCGGCTAGAGGTTGGGATAGGTAATGGGGGTGGTCTCTGGTCCTAGTCACACTTGGGATGCCCATTATGACAAGTCTCCAGGGCGGGTAGCGTCAAGTTGGTATCAAAGCCTAGGTTCTTAGTCATTTAGGAGTCCATAAAGCTGTGTTCAATAAAGTCTCTTTTAGCAGTTTGTAGTGTGCCACACTCAAAGGGAGAAGCTACAAGACATTTTGGAATATTTTCCTTTCTTGGTATTCTATTTTCAAGCTTGGAGTCTCAGTCCAGGAATCTTCTCTAATCTTTATTTATTCATCTTTAAGATCATGCCTCATAGATTAGGAACACAATAAAATTATTCTATCCCATATGGAGGTAATGTCGAAGGGGTGCATCCTATTATTGGGATACATCTTTGATTTCACCTTCCTATCCTTGATAATTTTAGAATTTCACCGATTGCTACTACTCTCCCTTAAGGAAAAGTGACTAATGCAGAATTATGTCAGTTTATTCATGCTATTGCTAAATTATTTGTTGCTCAGGCTAAGCAAGATTGTCTAGTCTTTATCTACTGAGGCCACAAGAGTAGGCCAATTTATGAAAATAATTCCTCCTACTTTTTTTGGAGCAAAGGTGGAGGAGGATCTAAAGGATTCTTGGATGAAATAAAAAAGATATTTTGGGTAATGTAGGCTACCAATGTGGAAGGGGTTAAGTTTATAGCTTATCAGCTCAAAGAGGTTTTATATTAGTAGTGTGAAGAGTGGGATAGGGATAGAAGAGATATAGTGGAGTCATCCTTATGGGATGCCTTCTCTGGTGCTTTTCTAGATCTTTTCTTTCCCAATAGCTGAGAAAAGCAAAGATGGAGAAGTTTGTGAACCTAAAGCAGGGAAGAATGTCTGTCAAGGAATATGCCTTGAAGTTTCACCAATTGTCAAGGTATGCTTCTAATTTGGTGGCTGACATACGAGCTAGAATGAGGAAGTTTTCTTCTAGGTTAAATTAGGATTTGATTTTGGAGAGCAAGTCTGCCTTGTCGATTAAGGATATGGACATCTCTAGGTTGACTTTTCATATGCAGTAGGTAGAGAATTAAAAAAGAAAATAGGCAAAGTTTGGAGATAGGTAGGGTAAGAGGAGTAGGTTATCTGACCACAGAGGTGCTCAGTCTCAGGGTGGTCGAGATAGTGGTAAATGGCAGAAAAAGAAGTGGGGGAGTTCTAGTTCCTACTTTTCTGCTTGTGCTCCTTACTAGTCGGGCGACTGGTGTCATCATAGTGGTGATAATTTCCATGCTCAGGGTACCTAATCTCAGGAAAACTATTGGATCAAGGATTGTTCGGTTAATAAGGTTCTACGGGAGTGAATAAGATTCCTATGGATTCATCTTCTGCTCCTATACCTAGTGGTGTTGTATCTACATCTGTTACTTCTCCTAGTTCTATTATTTGTCGTAACAGGCTTTATGCTTTGGTGTCTCAATAGGAATCTAAGGTATCACCTGATGTTGTTATTATTATGTTACAACTTTTCTCTCGTGACATATATTATTTGCTTAATCTGGGGTCTACTCTCTCCTATGTGACTCCTTATGTGGTTGTATCTTTTGGTTTTAATCCAGAAGTTATTTTAAATCCTTTTTCTATTTTTACCTAGTAGGTAACTTGGTTATTTCTATGAGAGTCTATAAGGGGTGTGTGGTATTTGTTGGTGGCAAGATGACCCTGGTGGATCTGTTTGAGATAGATATGGTGGATTTTGATTTCATTCTGGGTATGGACTGGTTACACACTTGTTACATATTCTTGGATTGTTGGACCCATAAGGTTGTCTTTAGGTTCCCTGGTAAACTAGTTATAGAATGGGAAGGTGTTTCTCTAGCTTCTATGGGGAGGTTTATTTCTTATCTTAAAGCTTGGAGGTTAATCTCTAAAGGTTGTCTTTATAAATTGGTATAGGTTAAAGATTCTAACTCGGAAGGTCTTTCTTTCTAGACTGTTCCAGTGGTTAATGAGTTTGCTGAGGTCTTTTCGGATGATCTTCCTTGTGTTCCTCCAGATAGGGAGATAGATTTTGGTATTGATCTAATTCTAGACACTTGTATAATTTCTATTCCTCCTCATAGAATGGCTCTGGCTGAGTTGACGGAACTCAAGGAGCAACTTAAGGATCTTTTGGATAAGGGGTTTATTCATCCTAGTATAAATCCTTATGGTGCACCAGTGTTATTTGTGAGCAAGAAGGATGGTTCCCTTCGAATGTGCATTAACTATAGGCAGTTGAACAAGGTGATAGTCAAGAACAAGTATCTTCTTCAAAGGATATATGATCTATTTGACTAGTTGCATGGTACCAAGTTCTTTTCTAAGATAGATCTTCGATCTAGGTACCATTAACTAAAGATTAGGGAGGTAGATATCCCTAAGATAACTTTTCATACTTGGTATGGGCACTTTGAGTTTTTAGTGATGTTATTTGGATTGACTAATGGTTCGATGATATTTATGGATCTGATAAATAGGATTTTTCATTAGTATTTGGATTTTTTCATCATTGTGTTTATTGATGACATTCTGGTCTATTCAAATAGCGTGGTAGATCATGCTAATCACCTCTGTGTGGTGTTGTAGACCTTAAGGGAATAGTGGTTGTATGTCCAGTTCTCCAAGTTTGAGTTTTAGTTGAATGTTGTAACTTTCTTGGGTCATATTATTCCTAGTAAAAGGATCATGGAGAATTTATAGAAGGTTTTCATGGTGAAAAGGTGGCCTAGACCTATGACTCCATCCATCATTCGGAGCTTTTAGTGTTTAGTCGAGTATAATAGGCGATTTATGGAGATTTTTTCATCGATAGCTACTCTTTTGACTAAGTTAACTCAGAAGAAGGTTAAGTTTTCTTAGTTAGATGCTTGAGAAGGGAGTTTTGTGAAGTTGAAGGATAAGTTAACTCTAACTTAAATTCTGACTTTTCCTAAAAGCAATGATGGATTCATGGTTTATTGCGATGCATCTCGAGTAGGTCTTAGTTGTGTGTTAATGCAACATAAGAAATTGATTGACTCTGCTTCCAGGTAGTTGAAGCGATTTAAAGCTATTAGTGATTGTGTTTGCTTTGAAAATATGGCTGCATTATTTGTATGGTATGCACGTGGATATCTTTTCTGATTATAAGAATCTACAGTATATGTTCACCCCAAAAAAGATTAATCTCAGATAGAGAAGATGGCTTGAGCTTCTTAAGGACTATGATATGAGTCTTCACTAACACCTAGGTAAGGCTAATATGGTTGCGGATGCTATTAGCTGGTTATCCATGAGGAGTTTGACTGATGTGGATGAAGGAAAATAAGAATTGGTTAAGGATTTTGACCTCTTGGCTAACCTTGGAGTTCACCTCTTGGATGCCAAGGATAGTGTGGGCTGGTGCAAAAAGTGGTTTGATCATCTCTTGGAGCAAAAACTAAGAAGAAGCAAGTGATAGATCCTATCTTGATAAAAATTAAGAGTGATGTTGATAGGCAAAAGATAATGGTATTTGAGATCGGCGGTGATGGTACTTTACGGTACCAAAGGAGGTCGTGCATTCCTGATGTTGATGGATTGCAATAAAGGATTTTGGATGAGGCGCATGAGTTGCACTATGTTGTTTATGCCGGCTCGACTAAGATATATCATGATCTTAAGGAGATCCATTGGTGCATGGTATGAAGAGGGATGTGGCTGATTTTGTGACCAAGTGCATAATGTGTTATCAGAATCAATATGATTTGATTAGGGTCATCATGGATAGGATGACTAAGTTTGCACACTTTTTGCTAGTGCGGACTACCTTCTCGGCAAAGGATTATGCGAAGCTGTATTTTCTGGAGATTGTGAAGTTGTATGGGGTACCTATTTTAATTATTTTTTTTATCATGGAACATAGTTTATGTCTCACTTCTGGTGTTTTTTCTAGAAAGGGTTGGGGACTAACGTGAGTCTGAGTACTACTTTTCATCCTTAGATGAATGGGCAAGAGAAGAGAGCTTTTCAGACATTGGAGGATATGCTTCGGGCTTATGTGATTAATTATGGTGGTAATTGGCTTGAGCATCTACCTTTTGTGGAGTTTGCTTACAATAATAACTATCATTCTAGTATTGGTATTGACCTTTTTGAGGCATTGTATGGTAGGAGATGTAGATCTCCAATTGGTTGGTTTAAGTTTGGTGAGACAAATATGTTTGGTCCCGATATGGTTTACCAGGCTATAAAGAAGGTGAAGGTGATTCGATAGAGGCTTAAGGCTACCTAATATTGCCAAAAGTCCTATGCAGATGTTATGTGTAGAGACTCGGAGTTTGAGGTTGGGGACAAGGTCTTACTCAAGGTATCTTCTATGAAGGGAGTGGTACAATTTGGCAAGAAGGGAAAGCTCAATCCTCGGTATGTTGGTCCTTATGAGGTTTTGTGGAGAATTGGTAATGTTGCAAATGAGTTGGAGTTACCTTCTAGATTGAGCTTGGTTCATCCGGTCTTTCATGTTTCCATGTTGAGGAAGTGCATTAGTAATACTTCTTTGATTGGTCATTTGGAAGGATTGGGTATCACTGTTCTTTGTCTTATGAAGAAGTCCCGGTTGAGATCAAATATAGGAAGGTTCGTCGGTTTCGGACTAAGGAAGTGGCTTCGGTTATGACTCTTTGGCGAAACTATATGGTGAAAGAAGCTACATGGGAAGGGGAGGAGGATAGGAAGTCCAAATACCCATATTTGTTTTCTACTCCTGGGATTCATGCCGAAGGTATATATCTTCAACACATCTTTATTTTCAGAGTTTGTTAACGGAAAGATTTATATATTTGTTTTTTTTCAAACTTTATTATATATTGGGAACATATCTGATAGTGCAAATGACTCTTGCATGTGGTTTCCCCTACCTTATTCGTCATTCAAGGACGAATGTCCCTAGTGGGGGAGACTAAAACACCTTAGTTTCTAGACCATAGAAAATTTCCCAGAATTCTGATAATTGGACCCAATACAACTCATGGGTACGAGCCGTATGTTGGGGTATGGATTGTATGGTCAAATAGTATACTGACCAGTGTTGGTTGGTGGGATGTATTTTCGTTACTAGAATGGGCACGATTCAGGGTTACGATTCATATTGATGGTTACTGATCATTTGGTTCCTTAACTTAATCTTAGACTTGGTTACTTAGGTTGGATTTGAGTATGAGTGGCTTACCATAGACCATAAGCCAAGGTATGAGTCATACCCGAGACTCGTATGGTGGACAGTGTCAAAATCTTCCATGGGTTTAAATAGGCCAGGGGTATGGATGAAGGGTACGGGTCTTATGCTTTGGATACGACTTGGTTGGATAAGTCATATGCTGAACAAGGTTGGATCCAAGGGTTAAGGCCAGGATACGAGTGGAGGATAACAATCATATCAGAGGGTACAACTCGTGTTGGTCAGTTGTATCCCTACAATAGGATTTGGTTCCAACTTAAGTGAGGGTATTCTGAACATTTCTCCACTTATCCTAATAAGTCCTCGTGACTTCTAATCTATTTGGATGTTTATTTACCCTCTTATTCTACTCATTAATACTTAGAAACTCTTCTAAACACTCTAAAATTCTCTCAAGAGATTTTGGACAAGTGAACCTAGGGTTTTAGCTAGAGGATTGATTTGGGGCTAGTCTTGGTGATTTTTTTCCATCATCATCTTGGTTTAAGGAATGTTCTCTTACCTCATTGTTAATTCTTATCTAAGGGCATGGTTTTATGAATGTTTTCATGATTTATTGATTGTATCATTTTGGTTTTCAATTATGAATTGGGGGTTTTGATGTTAAATGGTTGGTTATGGTTTCCCATGATTGGAATTATGCTTTTATATATGTTAATGGTTGTTTTGGATAATGGATTGCATGGGAATAGTTTAATGGTAATTGGAATTGGTTATGGTCATATTATGCTCCCAATGTGTTTGACAAAATGCTTATAAAGATATGTTCATTGCATTGGCTATTTTAATGGAACTCTTTCATGTTTTAAAACTTGGTAAAGGTATTACACATGCTTTAAATGTCTTGTAAAAGTAAATGGATAAATGTTTATGTTTGTGGGCTACATGGAATCCCTCAAGTTGTTTAATATGGTAAATAGAAGGGCACTTGAAAGTCTCCTTAAACCTATAAATTGTTGGCTATGGATGATACTTGCAAGTAAGGGTTGGTATGGCGATACCAATATCAATAGCCTTGGTTAATAAATGAAAAATGGTTTGGTTATTTCGAAATTGGTTTTAATTGTGAAATAATGGGATAATGTGTAGCAAAGCCATGGAAGGTGGAGGTCCTGAGTGGAGAAAAATTGGAAACTAATATTTACCGATATGAGGTTAGGCTTGGTGACCATGTGCATAATGCCACACTATATTTGGGGGATGTACTAGTCATCCCAAGAGTTTCTTCCCTGGTCATGTGGCTATATGCACTAGGGGCCTTTTCAGTAGGGGTAGTTGAAACTACATAGCCCGTAGGTGGTTTAGGATGACAAAGATACACAACTTAGGTAAAGGTTTCAAAGGCATTTTAAACTCGGTCCCTTTTCTTGGCATGGTTATATATGTATATGTATGGTTGTGTGCATATGGATGGTTTTACTTGGTTTTATAAATGACATTATTTTATCCTTACCTGAGATCATGCAAGAGGTTACTCGCTAACACCGTCTACTTGCGGTTGTATATCCACGCTATGCAGGAACCTATTGTTCTACTCCTCTTACATAGTGATTGACTCAGGATCAATATTTGGACTGAAGTGGTGAGCTTCCATCCTTTCAAAAGGCTCCATTTCATGTTATGGATATTTCTAGACACTTTGATTTTATTTTGGATATTAGTTTTGGCTATGGTTGGGGGAATGTCCCAACCGAATTTCATTACTCTTTTGGTTAGACGTTTTGTGGTTCTTCTATAGGTTGAAATGGGCGGGATCCTTATTGGTGCTAGCCTTGGCATTGGAATAAGCTGGGAGGCTAGCATAATCGGACATGATTTGTCACTATTCCATTTTATGTCATTTTGGAATTAATTATATTATGTTTTGGAACATCTTTGGTTATGACCTGCTTTATGGCCCTTGGTTTAGTAAGGTTGGATTAGTGTTATGAGATGGTTGGACTAGGTTGGATCGGTTACGGTTCTGATCTTATTCCAGAGTCTTTATGTGAGCTGTTACACTATCTTGTTACATACATGAAATTCAGCCAACTCAAGGCAGGATGATGGAGGTTGGGATGGGTAGCGGGGGTAGTCTTCTTTCCTGGTCAGACTTGGGACACCTATTATGACATAGCCCAGGGAGGTCACGTAAAATAAATATCTTGAACCATAATAAACTTGGTCCTAGATTTATGAGGATTCACTAACTATTTGAATGTAGGAAGTGGTGCCCACGATCAATCATGCTGCTGGGGATGAACACCAAAACCTACGTTATGAAAAAATATAGCCGCATAGACATTTATATGTCCAGTACTTCTAGAATCTACTTAGTATGTAGCGATGAATGGAATTTGTAAAACTGAAGCTGAACACAATTTCAATCATGCATGGTAAGTGTAAAATGACTCATCTTAAGCAAGAATAAAGCTTAAAGTTGAAATAATATAAGCATAAATCCAAAACAACCTCTGAATAAAGCTTGTGAGACATTACATTTAGTTTCTAAAATCTTTACTTCTATGGGATATTCTCGTAACCAACATAAACTATGAAAGCAACATGGTGTTCGATGACTCAAGCCCTTAATAAAATGGTATGATGACTCACACTCTCAATTCAACTGTCCAATATAACTTGCCATGGTATAGAGAAAAACTATGGTGATCACCTAAACATGTTTGATTGGACAAGCTAAATAATATAATGTAAATAACCTATGGTGGCATGTAGTTTCTAGGAAATAGGATGCACTAAACCAAAATTCCCCTCTCGGTGCTAGATACTACTACCAAAATCATCTTGTTGCTCGTGCTGTCTCTATGAAGTTCAACTCAAAATAGGTATATAGGCTGATAAGTCTGAAAACATAATATGCCACTGTTTCTATCTCAAATTCTTGGTTTCTTATGTGAACTTCATAGCTTGTCTAAAATCTCATATAAAACTGAAATCGTGACTATACTGCAATGCTTGTAAAACTCAAACTAGTGAACTTGTACTTATTGAAAAATGAATACTCAATGCTCAAATTGAAATCCTTTATCAACTCATGAAACCTCATGTCAAAATAATCTAATTCATCTCATAATAGAAAAAATCATGGAAGTAAAAATATGAGTAAAGATAAATTCTTGTGTTGTACTTTAAATCACATGATAATGCCACAATATCAAAAATATAAAAACAAGTATGAACCCTAATCGCAATCTCATAAAATTCAAAAATAAAATCAAAGCTTTATGGAACAAGGATGAAAGGTTATCCTTTTTCAAACCCCAGATACCCGGACTTAGCGAATTTCTCGAGGGAAACTCGAATTGGAACATTGAAATCTCTAATTTTGGTGAAAAACTACTCTTTTATGTTTTTTAGGGTTTTAAGAGAAGAGTGATTGTTTAATTCTAAGTTATAAGGGTGGGTTTTGTGCTTAATATGGTTGGGAAGTCTTTAAATAGGTAAAGGACCGAAAATCCCTAAAAAAATTTGGAAAAAATGAAATTGGCGTTTCTGCACCCTTGGGTGTGGCACACCCTTATTGTGTCACTCTAAGGGAATTGCATGCCTTTATCACGGTACGACAAGAGTGTGGCACACTCTTAATATGGACCTTCACTATTTTCAACTAATTTCCACGTAATGGTCTTCCTGTCCTTTGTGGCGTGCCCTCAATGCGGACCCTTACTGTTTTGGGCTCCTAAAATATCCCGAAACGCATTTCATAATTTCCCAAACACTTCCTAATTGTCCCTTTATTAATCCTTATAGTAATTCAACTCAGAAATAACCATTAAACACTTTAGAAGTACAAAAATAAATTCATAAAAATTTTGGGGTCTAATATTACTCCCCCTTGGGAAATTCATCCTTGAATAAAAGTCGGGAAGGAATAACAACTATCTCATGGACTCGCTAAGATAATATGTGAATCTTGTTATACTCTAAGAGTGAAAGTTTTCATCTCAAGAATTAAATTATAACTTAAAAAGCTCCTTATACAAGGATTTCACGAGTTAAGAGTAGGGATACTTTTGAATAAAATAAGCTTGGAATAATTTCTTACCTCATACTAACTCCGTGCTAGAAGTGAACAGGTGAGGATATCGACTCATCATGTCTAGCTCAGCTTCCCAATCCACTCCATCAACTATTTGATTTATCCAAAGAACTTTCACTGAAGCAACTTCTTTATTCCTTAACCTTCGAATTAGCCGATCAAGTATTTAAGCTAGAATCTCTCCGTAGGACAAGCTATCCTTCACCCCAATACTCTCTACGGGTACTACTAAAGATGGATCTCTAATGCACTTCTTCAACATTGACACATGAAAAACTAGATGTACAGAGGTTAATTCTGATGGAAGGTCTATCTCATAAGAAACTTCTCTAATGCATCTTATAAGTTCATATGGACTAATATATCGGGGACAAAGCTTTTCTTTTCTTCCAAATTTCTTTAACCCCTTCATGGGTGACACTTTCAAGAACACCCAATCACCTACTTCAAACTTTTGTTATCTCCTCCTTACATCTTCATATGATTTTTTCTGAATTTGAGCGGCTTTCAACCTCTCACGGATCAACTAAACTTTCTCCATCAAATCAACTAAACACTCTCCATTGCTTAAAGAATGGAATACGTCCCAACCAAAGATGCTTTACCAACTTTGTACCAACCTATAAGTGACCTGCATCTACACCCACACAATGCTTCAAATAGAGCCATCTGAAAATTAGCATGATAAATATTGTTATAGGCGAATTCAATGAAGGGTAAATAATTATACCAATTTCCTTTAAAGTTTATCACATAGGATATCAATATATTTTCCAATTTTTTAATCGTGCGCTCATCCCGACCATATGTCTGTGGATAAAAAGTCATACTAATCTTCACCTTTGTACCTAGTTCCTTTTAAAATGATTACCAAAATCGAGTAATGAATTGTGTACCTCTGTTTGAAGTAATAGACATGGGAATCCCATGGAGCTTTCCTAACTCGCGAATATACATTTTATCCTAATATTCCTCTATATCTAATGTCTTAAAAGGTAAGAAATGGGATGATTTTGTCATCCTGTCCATGATGACCCAAATCGAATCATGCTGACCTCTAGGGCAAGGAAGTCCAGTAACAAAATACATATTAATGACCTTGCACTTCCAAGTAGTAATGTAAATATCCTAAAGTATACCTCATGTTTTTGGATTTTAAATCTTTACTTATTGATAGTTGGGACACTTAGCCACAAGCTCTTCTATGTCATTCTTTATACCATTCCGCCAATAAATTTCTTACAGGTTGTGGTACATCTTTGTAGCATCAAGATGAATCAAATACTAATAATTGTTGGCTTCTACTAATATTTTCTCTTAATCCATCAATATTGGGAACACATAACTAACCTTGATTGCAAAGGACACCATCTTCCTTTTGAGATAATACCTCAACCGTCTATTGTTGAACTACACCCAATATCTTGTTAAGTATGGGATCACTACAATGCTTCTCTTTCACTTCAACCATTAAGGATGATTCTGAAGTATTCTGATCCACTACACCCCCATCATTCATATCAAGCAGACATACACCTGAATAGGCTAGTCTATGCACTTCCCTGGCCAGTTTCTACTATTTCTTTTTTCACATGAGCCACACTACCTAAAGACAATCTACTCAACGCATTTTTCACAACATTCCCCTTACTCAGATTGTAAAGAACATTCATGTCATAATCTTTTAGTAGCTCCAACCACCTTCTCTGATAAAGATTTAGTTCCTTTTACATAAATATGTACTGGAAACTCTTATGATAAGTAAAAATATTAACATACACACCATACAAGTAATGCTTCCAAATGTCCAGTGTAAACATAACAACTGCTATCTCTAAATTGTGGGTTGGATAATTCTTCTCATGGCATTTAAGCTATTTGGAGGCACAATCTATTACTTTCCAATTATGCATCAAAACATAATCTAATCTAACTCTGGAGGCATCACATTACACCACATATCTGTCTAACCCCTCTGGCAAGGCTACATTGGGTTTAAGTCAATCTATCTTTTAACTCTTGGAAGCTTATCTCCCATTTATCTAACCATATAAACTTCACCTTATTTTGTGTCAACTTAGTCAATGGTATAATAATTGAGGAAAAACCCTTAACAAACCACCTATAGTAATTGGCTAAACCTAGAAAATTCCAAATATTGTATAGAGTAATGGGACTAGGCCAGCGCTTCACTGCATCAGTTTTCTGATGGTTTACATAAATACCGGCACCAAAAATTACATGCACCAAAAAGGTAAAAGACTCCAAAAAAAATTCACACTTACTAAACTTAGCATAAAGTTGTTGATCCTTAAAGGTCTACAACACTAATGTCAAATGGTATACATGCTCCTCCTTACTCTGAGAATATACAAGTATGAGATTTATGAATACAATGACAAGCATGTCCAAGTACTACTTGAAGATCCAATTCATTAAATCCTTAAAGGTTGTAAGAGTATTTACTAGTCCAAAAGACATAACCATAAACTTAAATTGGCAATAAGGGGTTCTAAAAGTAGTCTTCGAGATGTCACAATTCTTGACCTTCAACTGGTGATACGTCGACCTGAGATCAATCTGTAAAACCAATGGGTGCCCTGAAACTGATCAAATAAATTATTAGTTATGGGGATAGGATACTCATTCTTAATGATGACCCTGTTTCACTATCTAAAATATATACACATTTTGAGAGTACCATCCTTTTGCATGCAAATAGAACTGGAGCACCACAGAGAAAAACACTAGGCCTGATACGCCTTATCTAAGAGGTCCTTGAGTTTTTCTTTCAAATCTTTAAACTTAGTCAAGGCCATATGGTAAGGAGAAATAAAGATAGAATGGGTATCAAGAAGGAGATTAATCCCAAACTCTATTTCTCGATTGGGAGGTACCCTGGGTAGATCATCTAGGAACACCTATGGAAACTCATTGACTAGATGGACTGACTGAATTTATGGGGATTCAAACTTAGTATATTTAACTTAAACTAAGTGGTAGATACACTCTTTTTATATTAACTTCCTGGCTTTAAGGTAAGAGATGAGACAACCTTCGGGAGATACTTAACTACCTTTTCACTCGAGGACTGACTCATTGGGAAACTAAAACTTTACCACTAAAGTGTGACAATCGATTGATCCATAACATGAATGGAGCCAATCTATGCCAGAATAACATTGAAATCTATCATTTCTATCTCTATTAAATCTACTACAGTAACCCTATAGAGGACTATAATAAGGCAATTTCTGTGTACTCGTCTAGATACAACTAACTTACCCACTAGAGTAGAAACTGAGAAGGGTTATGAAAGTCTCTTGGGACTTTAATTAAAATTCACAACAAATGGGATCATAAAAGAGAGATTTGACCCTAGATCTAATAACACATAACCATCAAGTTGAAAGACACAAAGAATACCAGTGACTATATCTTGATCCTAGAGAGATGGTATAACATAAAACTGATTTTGCTACTAAAGTAGTGGGATGATCTTGGGGGAGAACATCCCCATTGCCCGTCTTCATGAAGGGGTAGTCCCTTAATATGTGGTCTATTTTTTCACATCCATAACACCTTGTCTTGCCAACCAAACACTCACCCCATTTAAAAGCCGGTGCTCTGCCCCATTCTTCTTGCTTAGTTCTGGGTGCAGGGGCACTGGCTGAGGACAGTTCAGGTACTGATGAACCTTCCTAAAACTGAGAATGATTTCCCCTTTTTTAATCTTTGCTGACTATACTCAAACTAACTGATCCTAGACCTCTTATTCTCCCTCTCTATTTTCTTAATTTTCTAAGCCTTAATCTATTGAACATGAATCATCAAATAGGAAATACACATATCTTCGATCAATATGGAAGTCCTATACTCTTTTATTAAATTTGATATGCCAATGAAAAATTTACCCATACAAGCTTTAGAATCTGGCAACAATGCTGGTACAAACTCAGCTAGCTGAGTGAACTTGAGGGAACGATCCTTCACCGATATAGACACCTACCTTAGGTTTATAAGATCCTCCACCTTATCCTATCCCATTTCTCAAGAAAGAACCTATAGAAAAAAAGCCATCAAAAATATATCCCAACTTATAGGAGCTACATCTTCACCCCTACCTTCCTTCCATATAGTAACCTAGTCATAAGTAACATCATTCAATTGCTAAGAAGACAATTCCATACTTTCCTCTTTAGTAACATTCATAATCTAGTGAATTTTCTTTACCTTATTAATGAAAATTTGAGGATCCTCATCAACTTTGACCCAAAAACTTAGGTGGGTTCATCCTCATAAAATTCCAAACTTCTGCTGTAGCTAAGTTACTATTCTGCTATAGTGGGACTTCTATTAGGTGATTACCCTGATCAGTTTTTATTCACATCCTGAGCTAACACTTGGAAGGCAGCCTAAATATCAGTATAAGAGATATTTTTATTCAGAGGGTCTATAGGTGGTAGTGGTGTTGATTGATCCCTATTTCTATGGGTGAAAGCTCTACGAGGAGGAATTCTCTGTTATGTGAAAGAACAAATTAAAGTAGATAGAGATAATTTTAAATCCTGATAGAGATCATGAAAGAAGGAATGGTTCCTAATATGCTCCATATCCTCTTGCTTATAAATGTGGCATGCTTCACACCCATGATCAAAACTGCATGTAACATGAATTTTTAGACTCCCTAGGACACTTTAAAACCTTAGGCTACGATACCAATTCTCAGCACTGTGAAGATACTCTCTAGATATCATATGGTGCTTAAGGCTACGAATAGCCCCAAGTTAACCCTTGATATCTACTCAACACTGAACTCTCAAAAATGTAAACTTAAAACATGAGTGAAAACTAGCAAAACTTATAACTGAGTTCAAATAGATGAATAATCTCAACTAAAACAATGTAACTCAATACCTTTCAAATCTATGAAAAAGCTAAGAAAAATACATAGTCAGACTAGTTTTGACAAGCCTCTAACATACTGAAGAGCCATTGGAACAAATCCCAGCTGGCTCAAACTTAAAACTGAATAAATGAAATAACTATAATAAATATGTTGAACAATTATAAACTTGGCCCTCAAATTATAAGAACTCGCAAATTGGAAGAATATAGGAAGCGGTGCCTGCATCAATTGTGCTTCTAGGGACAACCACCATAACCTACATTTTAAAACCATGTAGCCATATATAAAAGTATGTGGTCAGTACTTCTGGAATGTACTGGGTATATGGGGGTGAATGCAATGAGTAAAACTGGAGTTGAAAACAATTTCAAATCACACATCCTAAGTGTAAAAGGACTCACCCAGATCATGACTAAAATTAAAAGCTAAAATAATATAAGCATAAATTTAAAATAACATCTGAATAAAGCTTGTGAGTTATTACACATAGTTTCTAAAATCTTTAATTCTATGGGAGATTCTCGTAATCGATATAAACTATAAGAGCCACATGGAGTACGAAGACTTAGGCCCTCATCAAAACTACATGATCACTCATACCCTCATTGCAATGTCCCAGTATACCTTACTAGGGTATAGATAAAAGCAGTGGCGATCACCTAAACATGTACGATTGGACAAGCTAAATAATATAACTAGAATACCCTACGATGGCATGTGGTTTCTAGGAAATAAGATGTTCTAAATCCACATTCCTCTCTCGGTGCTATACACTACTCTCAAAATCATACTATCTCACTGAATTTCACCTAAAAATAGTCATATAAGTTGGTAAGTTTGAAGACATAATATGCCACTTTTTTTTATCTTAAATTCTAGGTTTCATATGTGAACTTCATATCTTGTCTGAAATCTCTTATAAAACTAAATTTATGATTATATTGTAATGCTTTTGAAACTCAAACTATTAGACTTGATATTCTTGTAAATTGAATAGTTAATCCTCAAACTGAAACTTTTATCATCTCATGAAACCTTATGTCAAAAAAATGTAATTCATCTCATATTAGCAATTACGTAAGTAAAAATTGAGTAAAGGTAAATTCTTGTGCAAACTGAACTTCAAATCACATGATAATGCCATAATATCAAAAACATGAAAAAGGCTTATGAACCCTAATTGAAATCTCATTAATTCAATAGTAAAATCAAAGATTTTGGGCACAAGGATAAAAGGTTATCCTTGTTCAAATCCCAAATACCTGGACTTAGCGAATTTCTTGAAGGACACTCGAATTGGAACCTAACAAGCTTGAATTTTGGTGAAAACTCCTCTTTTGTGTTCTTAAGGGTTTTTGGAGAAGAGGGGTCATTTACTTCTGAGTTAAGAAGATGGTTTTTGTGTTTAATATGGTAGGGAAGTCGTTTAATAGGTAAAATACCAAAATCCATCAGAGAAAACTGAAAAAGACAAAATTGGCATTCTTGCTTGGGAGTAGCACACCCTTATTGTGGTACAAAAAGAGAATGATACACTCTTATCACAAACCTTCATTGATTTCCACATAAGGGTGTGCCTCCCCTCCGTGGCACACCCTTAATATGGACCCTTACTATTTTGGGGTCCCAAAACACTATCCAAAATTTCCCAGACACTTCCTAATGGCCCCGTTATCAATTCTTATAATAATTCAACTCAAAAATCACCATTAAACATGTAGGAAGTACCAAAATAAATTCATAGAAATTTTGTGGTTTGATAATAAGCTTTACCATTTGCAAATTTTTAAGTTGCTCATTTGCTTAAGGCTTTGGAAAATGATCACTCAGCTTCCTAGGGAGGGTGAACATCTCACCATTATCAGTTGGGACATCAACGACTTTATATATCTGTTGTCATAGCCTTAGTTTCTTCATTTGTGTATGAAATTAGTGGACATTGATTGGCAAAATACACATACTTACTGGATACCAGATGACCTCAATGTACTTGTCAGCCAAGTAAAGGCATTAAAAAACATGGAGTATCCATTTCATTGAAGACTCAAGGTTAAATTTCATTTTGAAATAAACAAAAGATTGAAATGTTACTCAAATAGAATTTTCTATTAGTGATATCTCAATTCCATAGTAAAGCATTTGAATTGAGGAAGTGAAGTGCTTATCTAAAATAGAAAAAGGATTAAAAAAAACAAAGTAGAGGAGTTCTGGATACAAAATGTTTCAGATGCGATTTTCTAGTTATTAACTTGTGGTTAGAAAATGCTTATGATGATAAATTACAGAGAAAGTAAATAAGGTAGTTATGTAAAACTGTTATGGGTGAATAATATAGTTTATTGGAGGAATATCTTCAATAACAACATAGTCAGTATAATCTCATAAGTGGGGTCTATGAAGCGTGCACTACTATTTATGGGATAGAGATATTATTTCTGATAGGCCCTCGAATTGGATGAATATCCTCAAGTGCTCAATTAAGAGTCAATAATCTAAAACTTATGTGTATGTGAACAAAGACAATTCAGTGAATTTGTATAGAAACAATGTGCTTTGAGAAGGAGAATATATGCAGATGATATCTGTGACCTCTTAAGAAGCCTCCTTTGCTTAAACATAATGGAGCATGTGCTAAAGAGCACAACCATAAGGATTTTTGATAAAGGTAATTACTAAGAAATAACTGGTATTAAGATATGACCGTCTAGGAGATAAGCTATGAAAAGAAAAGCACATAAACATGGCTTAATATGTATGTGGTTGATAAATTATACATGAACGAGCCCAGAAAAGCTTAAATGAATGTGACCTCTCAGCTCCTTTTCTACATGTAAAATGAAACTTAAAGCCTAGTAATTGAACAAAACTTGTCCTGCAAAAAATAGAACAAAAGAAATAGGTAACTGATTGTTATCATGATCATCGTACTAGGCATGTTAGAATGCTGAAATACAATTTGTATTATAATAGAAAGATCTGTGAATCCTAAGGGTATGCTTCCTATAGATTTAATTCAATTAGAATATAATATGTAATTAAAAGTAAGGTAGAAACTTATTCAAATAAGTTTTGGAGTTGCAAACTCTTGTTTTTTTGAAGATTTTTATTGAAAACCTCTTCTTATATATGATCCATATATTGGTCATTAAACTTCTACATGCATTCACTAGGTTCTTACCATGGACAAGACTAACAACTTGCATCTTACACACAGAGAATTTCTAGACAGATAATAATCCCAGATCATAATTTGTACAATCATAAATTTCATTATTACTAAAGATAACAGAATTCATAAAAATAATTTTTTAGAGAAATAAACAAAGGTCAACATCATTTAATAGTCCATCAAAGACAAATTTTAGATCCAACTATAGTCATCAAGCTAAAATTGCACAAAGTCCATACGAATTATAATTACCATATTCAATATGATGTACCATTTTAAAAGAAATTGAATTAGGCTCCAACCTCATTTTATCAACTTTATAAAAAATATGAAATAATCTATTGTTACCTCCCAAATAATCAACGAGATTCAATTTTCAAGACTTTCATTAAAGGTTATATTGATTAGAAGAAAGGTTAATAGATTAAGAGAGGGCGAGCATGGATTCAAGTAGGATTGGATGCATTTATGGATAGTTTCAAAATACACACAAAGTAGTGATTTCAGACATCATTAAACACCAATTTTTTATAAGAGCTTAAAACACCCCTTCATATAATCTAGAGGGAATATGATTTCATTACATACTACCATTATATATATAAAAATAGGTTATGGCATAAGCCTTTCTTTTTTAAAAGTTCTAACATTTGGCAAGAACCAAAGAGTTACCCCAAAGTATGTTCCATGAACTTCATATGATATTGTGAACCATATAAGCCCTTGAATATGGTTAAAACAGTTTTATCTAACCAAAGATCAATTTTAACGACTAGTAAGATTCGAGAAAATGATAGACTTAAACAAGGAAGGAGAAAATAGTAGACATAAGCAGAAAAAAATCCTTAGGATGATATAAATTGATGGACTTTATCCTGGAAACATGAGCTTTAAGAGAAAGAGTAGAGGTTTCATCTATACTGCAAACCAACTCATAAATGATTAATCTTTATAAGACTTTGATAAAAATAATGTCAAAAACTGATCGATACCAAATTAGTAGCGATATATATATAATAAGAAAATCGTGAATGTTATAGAGGCTAAAGAGAGTAACACAGAAGAATATCATTAAATATTCGTTTATCCTATAATGCTCATGAGAGCACCTCTTTTCACTCTTTACTCCATCAATCCAAAAATCAATTTAATTTAAGTATATGAAGGATAAGAATAAGATAAAAATGAGGCCTATTAGTTAAAGGATTATAAAAGTCTATGAGTAAAATCAAATCATTCACTTATTTATGATGAGACAGTCATAAATTTCTACTATGATTTAGTTTAAACCTTTGATTCATATTTAAATAAGAAAGTAGTGAGTTCGCAGGTCCTCACTCACACCACAAAATCAACTATTATACAAAATATGATTTTCGCAAGCAAACCAATAACACATAGTGATGCACATTCCATTTAGGTTCTTAAGAAAATGAAATGTTTAACTTTTTATGGATGAGTGATTTAGAACTGTTTTTCACTAGGATTTGAAGCTTTGTTGCTATGAAAATCTTACAAATCCTGAGTCTTTGTTGTGGGCACAAGGAATGCTTTGATGATAAATGCCAAAAATCCTAATTTTAGCCTTAATTCTGAGAAGTTCTTCTCTATTTATTCAAATTAAAAAATCCACAATGTTAGAACCAATATATATAAATCTATCAAAATATGGTAAACTTTCAGCAGAAATTACTTGAACTATCAAATTATTCAAAGAAATATACATAGAGAAATATTTCTTTCTTACACACATATTGTGTTATAGAAGGGTGAAAAGGAGAAGGAACTTCTGAGTTGGTTAAAATATGTGAGCAAAAATCCTACATTATGTAGTGGGGGCGAGAGAGATTCTGGACATCCACAATAACCAAAATTTTAGGGTTTTGAGCTGAAAGCGATGTTCATTTTTGGTCAAAATGATATATGTTTGTAAGATATGCTTATTGGAGGGATATATTTACTCTGCTTTTTATATTTTGGCCAAATAGAAATTGGAGGAAGAACCAAATATTTTAGGGGGAGAGGTAAATAATTGAGAACCAAATATTTGAGTGAAAAGTTTAAGTCATACTTCTAAAGTGCTGTCCTTGCAATTATAAAAAAAGACATGCTTAAAAGTGTAGTTAAATGTGTATGTATGCATTGCTAATTAGATCATGATTTGTCAACACTTACAAATTGTGTCATATACCATTATAAACCATGCTCCATCCCTCAAAAGTGTAACCAAATGTATTTGAGGTCGGACTTTATAAGAGTGGTCCAGATTTAGTTTAGCCAAAAGACAAAAATATTGTCGTGACCACGTTGAAAATGTTAACCACAGTTGAAAAAAGGATTGACAACATTGAAAAAATATCCAACTGGGGATGTAGAGTGAGATCAAGATAGAGATACATGACCAAACTATTTTGACAGCTTTTAGAGGAAGATTATTTATAAACTAAAGATAAAGTCCACATATTTAGATAGGATTAAAGATGAAATGGCTACTCTACATGATGCAACAAAGGAAATGGTCCTCCAGGTCATATCTAATATTTTTGGATCCTAATATGCCCATTATTAAGGATATTAAGATGTCGAGGTAGCCAACATATGGGGCACAAAGGGAAAGAAAATGAGTATTAATGAAGATGCAGACTAGAATGAAAAAAGAGGAATAGAGAGGAACAAACAAAATTTAAAAAAAGAAACCAAGCTGAGCAATTTGTCCTTCCTGAACCACTTATCCAAGATTCATGAGACAAGGCATAAAAAAGGGACATATATAGTTTATAAAGCCTAAGGTTATATTGTTATTGATTCTACAATTGGTGATGAGGGTACTCAAGATACCCCTACTAGTTTGTTACCTTTGAGTGCATTGGCCATAACCAAGTGTCAACGTTAATTTAAGTGCCTCAGTCATAGCCAAAGCTATGATAAATAAGACTAGGGTTAGTTCTAAGATCCAGTGGATAATATGTCTATATCCGATTCCTAGATCACCGCAAGCATGTCCTTACACCTTATTTTTACTTTATTAATTATGTATGTAGTGATGACACTATATGATCTCAAAGTCAGGGGTGGAGGTGTAGCACCACTTGAGGCTTTTATTGTTGTGTTTCTCCCTGAGTGTGCTATCATAGTATAACCAACATGTTTAGGTTTGTACTTTTGTTTTTGATGTGTTTTGTTATGTTTAATTAGGATAAAAATAGGGAACCATAGTGCAATCATGTTTTTTTATGTTTAAAGGATACCACACCAAAAAATTTATTTAGATTGTGTTGTAGTTGAGTTAAATTATAACCATTGGTAGTTTTGTTATGGTCTTAGTATTACAAGTAGAATAACTATAGCTTAGGATTGTATGAAATGAATACATAGTAGTTCATAGTGTAACCCTGTTCTATGTACATGTGAGATGCTTACATAGTTAACTTTGTGTTTGTTATCTAGAACTTGCTTGGTTATTCTTGCCTCGATAGTTGGTTAGGAAAGGATCATAGGACATTTTTGAATAATCCCACTTTTGGCCTAAATGCTCAACCAAATGTAGTGAATATCCCATTATCGCGAGGTAGAGCTTAGTTGACCTATTTCTTTTATTAGCATATTTACCTTTCCATTTCTAATTATGATAAACCTATTTTGGCTTTGTTCCCTCCTCAAAACCTATGAATCTAAACTTAGTAAAATCATCTAAGTTGAGAGTTGGTATCATTAGGGTGCATAGTTTTACATGGGTATGATAAAGAAGTCAGTAGAAGAATAAAAATAGATTCGGGTGTGGTAATAAAAAAAGAATGAATAAAATTTTCAAAAGAAGAAAAGAGAATTAAAACAAACAACACAAAACACATACACACACATATATATAAATAGAGAGTAAAAGAATGCCACCTACGAAATTCAAAAAGGAGCAAAGGAGAATAAGGAAAATTAAGATAAATGAGGTTAAAAAGTAGAGCCAATAATAGTGTAGTATCAAAGAGGATTAATTGACTATATCCATATCTACCATAGCTGCCCCAAGCATATGTTACTAGCTAACGAAAGTCCTATAGTGATCTGAGACCAGCCATTCAAAACTTAAGGCATAAAAAATAAGTTAAATTCTATTGTTTTTCATGCACACTATTAGAAATTTTTGGGAAAGTTAGTGTCATGATTTAGTTCTTGTTTATAAATTGCATCCATAGACTATGAAGGTATGAGACTTCTTTGTTCTAAGGCACACATGTTGTTTTATTGATTTCTATTGGGGTGGATAATGTCATTTGCATTAGTGCTTAGTTGTTTGTTCATAATATGTGGCCATATTTTGATCCCTTTATGTTATACTAATGGGTTGTATATGTATATACAATGGTTTTTAAATTCTTGTATAGGAAGGAGTTGAAAAGTTTATGCTAAAAAAAATTGAATTGACTGTTATAGATCCCTTACGTTTCTCTTAGTTGAGCATTATAATTGTTGGATTATTTTATTTACCTGAGGACAAGCAAACATTCTAATTTGAGGGTGTTAATGTATTGTGGTTTCACGAGATATAGGTTAATAGTGAAAAACTCATGAGAATAGAAAACATGATTGAGGATTGTCATATAATAAGAGCGTAGAGCCATTTAGATGAACATAATGTATCAATTCTGTATGATAAACACCAAGGGAAATTACAATTACAAAGAACCTACAGATTTATGACATTATGTGTAGTACAAGCCTAATGCCTCTCATTTATGGACTACAAACTCGACAAAATTAGCAATTATTACTTGTTAAAATCATAATTTCAAACCTCTCCCTATTTATTGGAAATTACATACTAATTGTTTAGATAAACACTTTGACTAAGATTTTGATCTATTCTTTATGAAATCAACCCTAACCTAGTTGGTTTCTATACTTTGTATAATTACCACTTTATATTTTTCCTAGAGGTTTAATTTTGACTATATTAGTATCACCAAACAAATATTTAATGCTTAAATATAACTACACACCTCTTTTTCTAAGATCAACCAAGCTGTCCCAATACATACATATAAAATAATACCTATAATATCCCCACACACCCTTCACCATATTAGAAGATATTGAACTCACAGATTCCAATCACTCCCCCATAATTCTTGACAAAAACACATGCAAAATTCTCCACTAAACTTGTATATAAAGAGGGGAAAGGGGCAATATCTTACCTTATATTTTGGAAATTTATTATCTTAACTTTTACTCCTCAAAGAGCTTAAACTTCCCTTCATACTTACACCAAAGAAGACGAGAAAACCCTCTTAAATAACCAAGAAATTTCAGCAGTCAGCTTGGAGAAAGGTCTGCCCCATATTGTAAGCATGAAGAACATGAAATCCTAATCTTTCATGAAAGAACTAACCTAAACTCATAAGTATTTTTACTTACTTGACTAGAAAATAAGAGGGTTTCTTAAAGAACCCTAGGATAAAACTAGGAAAACTTATATGAAGCTTTGAAAGAAAGAGAGAGAGAGCTTGAGAGAATCTAAATTTTTTATGAATAATCAAATAAAAAAAGTAGCCAAGTATAGGCTTAATATAACACACTTAGTTTCCTCTTTTTTTTTTTTAATTAGGAACACAAAATGATTAAGTAGGTGTAACACCTCACATTTTTGGGAAAGAATTTGAATTTGAAAAGTGCTTTTAAGGGGAAGAATGTTTATAGTAAACACTTAGAGTGAAGTGAAGTTAGGAACTTTTGTTATCGACCATATTATGGAATTTGATTCTACAAGGATACACTTTAAAAGTGTATAACTTCTGGAATATGTGGAATTTAGAGGTTCAAGACCCACCAAATTAAAGATAATTGAGTCCTCTTTCCAACTCATATGATTTTGCCTTAATATGATATCTGATAAAAACAATATACGCATTTTTTTATGGAGGCAGTAAGGGTCCACGATGGCAGCGCCACACGGAGCTCATCACAGAGATTACCCTCTGTGATGCATTGATGCTTTAAATTCAGGAATTTGTTGGTTTTGTTTACTTGGGATGAGGGGTATTAATTTCCTTTAACTTATTAACTACTTGTAAACACTATATTAACCTATTTCTATTAGTTTTTATTGTACAACATTGATTATTTCACTCTATAAAATCCTCTCTCCAATCTCTCTTTTTAAGTCAAGGAAAGGGTTCAAAGAGGTGGCCATATAGGGATTTAAAGGTGTTATCTTCTTCTAGTTTCCCTGTAATTAAGGCATGTACCTCTTTCCACTAAAACTGTATTTTCTTAATGACATCAATTAGTTGTTAATGTGCAGTTTTGATATGGGTATTGATATAGTTGAGTGATTTTTGACATGGTTGGATATTTAATTTATTTACCATGGTTATTTATGAAACATGCATATTTTACTTATGATTTTTAATGGTGTGGATGCATGGAAATATAAAATGGATTTCAGGGTACTATGGATTCTCCAAATTACTTGGTCATAGTTTTGAAAATTATGTGCCCTCACCTATTTGTGAAGTTGTCAATGAATATGATTTCGTCACTTGGTTTGACTTACCCACCTATGTAATTGCATGGCTTAAAAAGGTTAAAAAATGAACATAGATTTTAACGGCCTTGTTAGCTATGTTTTGATTTAATGAACAAAGGTCGAGGTATTCCCCCAAGCTAAAGATGATTGTTATGGCATAGAGATAAGCTTGCAAGTGTAAGGGTTTGATGATACCTATGAGTTTCTTAATGGTTGATTCATTGATTTATAAATAGGTTATGTGAAACTTATTTTAAAGTGTGCTTAAATGTGGTTATATAGCTAAGCCAGGAAGGTGTGGGCTTGGGATGACTTGTATAGGAATCTCATATTTGCCGACATGAGGTTTAGTTTTGATAACCTGTGTGCATGTTCATACTATTCATGTATATTTGTAACTTTTATTAACATAAGGTCGGGGCATTCCCTGGTCTTCCTTGATACCTCCAATTCATGCGGCTAACACGTACCGTGGTCCTTTAAGCAGGGGGAAATAAACCCATATAGCATGTGGGTGCTTGTTTATGACGGTTAAGCTACATAGTCTAGAATAAAATTTATAAGTGCATGCTAAGCCTTGTTCCCTACCCCGACATGTGATATATATATATATATGTATTTGCATTTGATAGTATGCATGTGATTTGGCTGGTTTTGAATTATCATACATAGTATTATTTGTTCCTTTATTCCTAATTTACATACTAGAGATCCAATCATTAACCATTTTCAGACGTTGTATCCCTTATTCGATGCAGGAACCACCCATACTTCTACTCCTCCTACACAGTTACTAGGTGATCGTGGGATAGATTGTTAGTCAGACTGAAGTGGTGAGCTTCGATACTTTAGAAGATCCTATTTCATGATTTGATTTACTTATGTCATATATTTTTCTTTGGTCTAGTTTTGGCTATTATCGAAGGCATGTCCCAACACTTTATTGGTACTCGGTTTTTGTTAAAGGCTTTATAGGTACTGTGGTCATGGGTATTGTAGATAGTTTTAGATATTGGTTTTATATAAACTTTTGAGTTTATCGCTCCTATCTTGCTTTATATTGGTGTTTATCTGCTGCTAGGTGTTCATGGTTATATTGGAATAGAATTAGGGGGAGCTCTTCGGTCTTTAATGGACTTGTGATGCCCGTCGCGACCAAGCCCTGGTTTGGGTCGTGACAAAGTTAGTATTAGAACCTAGGTTTTGGTATCATAGGGTATTCACAAATTACTTTCTGGTAGAGTCTTACTTATGAGTGTGTTGTGTACCATACTTATAATTAAGAGACTATGAGGCATATAGGAGATGCTTCTCATTCTATCATACCCTAGATTGTGTGATTGTGTTGTCCAAATGAAAATTATCCATCTTCCTTCTTTGCTCTACCGGGTGGGATATGTCTCATTGTATAGACGATACAATTGTGAAGTTTTAGCTTCCTAAAAGGGTGATCCTATCTAAACGAGTTATCAAAAGTCATGGGATGGCATAGAGACTCAGAAGGAGTCCATTAGTGCATTAAGGTGTATTGGTTCAGCGTGGGTTCCTCTAACTTCATGAATTATTCTCTTTAGCCTGAGGTAAGATATGAATATTTTTCCATTTTGATAACTTTATTATTGACGTCACACAAAAGGGGTAGATTTGTATTTTGATATCAGAGTAATATTATAATCATAAGAGGTAGTATATATTCGAGTGTTATGACCTATGCCAGGATTAGTGATATGAATCTTATATTCAAAAGTCAGAGTGAGGGTAAATTTTAGTAAAAAAAGGTAGTTGTAATTGCATGACCTTTATGAGAAGTGTTTGGGTTTGAAAACTCTAATGGTGGTAATTAAGTAATATGCTCTTTTGGTAGTCAGTATTTATTTTTTGCATCCTTAGTTAAAATGAGAATTAGCTCATGAGGACTATATATGGTAGTAGTTAAATAAATCAAGGGTTATGAATGAAAGGATTGGTCGGCCGATAATTTATGAGTTTAGCATTCATTTGGGGAGGTCATAAAAAGAGAGGACTTGGTGCTGTTTATAGAATCTTAAAGATAGTTGGGGTGTCTGAATGGGTAAGTAGATGTAATGTGAGGAGGTAAATGTTACATAGACCATAAGGTTGTTAGGTAATAACATTAAGATCGACTATCCTTATTAGGTGATTTTAGTACACTAAGGGTCTCTATATTTTATGTAGTAGTTGTAAGTTGGTTTGGTATGTGAGAAAGCGTATAAGGAGTATTAAGGTGTGGTAGTAATATGGTGAGGAAGAATGTTCTTGTAGGCTATAGTTAAGCTAAATAACGAATTTAGGTAGATTTATCTATTTGGTGGACTAGTCTATTATGCTGGATATTTTGTTTGGTGGTCCATGATTATTTCTAGACTCTATGCTGAACTTTAGATGTTAATTGTGGTGATGAGAATGTCAGCTCGAGAATTGTGATGTAATATTTCTGGGAGCGAATTAGTAGGTATAATGTGATGTGTGAAAGATCTTAGGTTGATAACCTATGAAATATTGGAGTGTATAATTGTGATATATACATGAGTTCTAGTGTTAAAGCAAGAATGGTGACTAAATCAGTAGATGGATAAGAGCCTTGGGCTATAAGAATAAAGTGTACTTGGTCTTGAGTTATGAGTGCCATGTATGTCTAGCTTATATTCTTAAATTTCTTAATATGGATAAGTCTAGGGAGTTGTTATATGGTGTTGTGTTAAGTTTAATTGAGGGAGAATGGATAGACTAAATTGGAACGCCCCGAAATCTGATCCCAAGATGTCACACGATGCTCAAGAGTACGAGTAGCCTTAAGCTAACCCTATCTGTATACTATTGATCCTAAATCTTATAATAATGGAAATATATATGATACGAGTCATACTGAATGTGGAAATTGTCTATAGTATCTGAGGATAATCTGAACTAAATATCTGAAACATCAAAACTGAATAATCTGTATCAAAACTAGTAGTCTGACAAGCCTCTACTACTAATACTAAAGAGTCACTGGGATAAACCCCTAGTTAACTCGAACTGTCTGAAAGGAAATGCTAAAATCTCATAAACTGATAAAATGCAAAATCTGAATGGATAGAATAAGTCCTTAAACTATGAGGACTTACCAACTGTTGAATGTAGATGAAGATGCTCGAACTACTCATGCTGCTGCTACTGAGCACCTATACCTACATTATGAAACAATGTAGCACATAGACATATATGTGGATCAGTACTTTGAGGATGTACTGAGTATATGAGGGTGATATGCATAAGTCAAACATCATCTCAAAATCATAGTTTATAAATCAATGAATGCTAAATGTATATGACTCGCGTAAGCTGGAGTAGATGAAATACCGAAATATGTAGAAATACAAATAAAAACATACTTTATAAATCTTATGAGCGATAATATTTGGTTCTAAAAGCTGTACTAAATCTCTGTCTTTAAATCATATTGTCCAAGTGTAAAAGAGCTGACTCTAAATCTAAAATATGAAAGCTAAAATCTGAAGCTATTATCTTTCTTTAAAGCATATTCTTAACAAAACTGTGAGCCTCTAAACTTAGTTTTCTAAAAATATTTATTTCATTCTTTTACTCTGATTAGCAGGGTTTGAAACATGAATTTTAATCTACAGGGAGATTCTCTTAGCCGATATAAACCATGTGAGCTAATCATAGAGACCAACATCTCGTCCTCCTAAGGAAGGAACCTCACATTGGGGAGAAGTGTCATACTCTTCCTAGGGAGTATAACCTAAGCTAAGTGATCACATCTGTAACGATCATCCATATAGAAATGGGAATAATCTGATAATCTGTACCTACTTTTGCTATGTAGTTCTGTGGAATTAGGATGCACTAAACCCGTACTTCTCGCTCGGTGCTAAATGCTACTCCTTTTTTTATTTGCTATGCTCATTCTGTTGGAAATCCACTTTAAAACTAGCATAAGTGTTTATCTAAAACCAATTATGCATTAATCTTAAAAAATCTGTAATAATCTGAAAAATGGATTCCAAAAACTAATCTGAGGATCAAAAGATCAAAACTTCATTGCAAATCTGATATAATCAGCTCATAAGGTGCTCAAAGCATCATTTTTCTCAAAATCTCAACATATAAACTTAGGGCTTAAAACCCATATATCAAACTCATGTCAAATATCATAATAATAATGCTTGATAATGAAAACAATGATAATTCATCTCAAAAATCTGAAAATTGCTATAATAAGCACGAAAATATGAAAATAAACATGCAATTCAACTTATAATTATCTTGAAATCTGATAATCTTGTAAATAAAAACATTGGGTATGAACCTTAATTTCAAATTCATGGGAAATCATATAAAATCATACAAGTTTGAAATTTAAACAAGTTTTGGGCACAAGGATGAAAGAAGTATCCTTGTTCATAAGCCTCAGATACCATAATTGATGCTTAGATAAAGAAACCTTGAATTTTGGATTCCTATTGAGTTCTTGATGATGGGTCCTTGATTAACTTTCTTTTGAAATCCTCAATTTGGAGCTTTCTTGGAGAATCTATGGAGGATTGTGATTTCTTATAGAAGAACCTTTTGGTTTCTAGGGTTTTGTTTTTAAAGAGGATGATGAATAATGACTATAATAGGCTTAGGATATAATTAATATTCTGTTTTGGAAGGTTTGGGACTTGGGAATTGTCCAAAATACCCTTTTAAAACTCTTAAACGAAGATGAAAAACGTAATTAGGTCCCAATTTAATGGGCCACTCGATGCGCCACTATCGCGATGGCTCACTGGAAATTAATGACTGGGAAATTAAGGTCCTCCGCGATGCGTTGTCCCACTGGATTTTGACAATTGGAACCTAGAACCTCAACGCGACGCGCTACCATCGCGATGCTATATAGAAATGCCATTTTGACCTTCGGTGCGATGCGCCACTATAGTGTTGGACTATTGGAAATTGACAAACGGGAAAATGAACCTCTCCGCAATGTGCCAATATCACATAATTTCACTGGAAAGTGACAATTATGAATTTAACCACTTCCTTGATGCAGTGACTGCCCAAGTGACACGCTATCAACTTAAAAATATCATAACTCCTTCACCGAGTATCGAAATTGGGCGAATTTGGTGTCGTTGGAAAGCTTATTCGATTTCCCACATAATGAAAATTCTAAATATAAAGAATACCACATGGAATAAATATTATTCATTTTGGAATCTATTTCTTAATATTCTAGGAGCGGATTTAAGCTAGGAAAATTTGTGGGGTATTACAATATCTCTCCCTTGGAAACATTCGTCCTCGAATGTGGCTAGTTAAGTTGGAAAAACTGAGGAATCTAAGGCTATAAGCTATCGTGCATAATTTAAATAAACTGAATAACTTAATCTCAAATATAATGAGCTACTGAACTGATCTGGAAATGCATGAACTCTCATGAAGGGTAACTATATAGCTGAATCTGTGAATAGTAAAAGACTGAATAAAGGAGAACTATTACCTTTAGTTGAATATGAGTTTATGGAGAAGAGATGAGGATACTTGATATGCATGTCTTCTTCTGGTTCCCAAGTTTCCCCCTCATTAACTGATTTCTCCACAGATTTGTTCCTTAGTCTACGAATCTGATGATTAAGAATTTCCATTGGGACTTGTTTATATGAAAGACTATTCTAAATATCAGTGCTTTCTAAAGGAAATATAACAGCTGAATCATCTATGCACGTCTTCAACAAGGACACATGGAACACTGGATGAACTGAGGATAAATCTGTAGGTAGTTCAAGCTCATACGCCACCTTCCCAACATGACTCAAAATACGAAAGGGACCTACATAAAGAGAACTAAGTTTCCCCTTCTTACCAAATCTCTTCACCCCTTTCATGGGGGAAACTTTCAAATACATAAGATCATCAACCTCAAACTCAAGGTCTCTTCTCCTTACATCTGTATAACATTTCTAATGACTTTGGCCTGATTTTAATATCTCTCTAATTAACTGAACTTTCTCCATGGCTTCAGATACCATGTCTGGCCCAATTAAAGTATCCTCACCCACTTCGAACCAACCAACTGGCAATCTACATCTCCAACCGTAAAGAGCCTCAAACGAAGCCATCTAAATACTAGCATGATAACTGTTATTATAGGTGAACTCAATCAATGGCAAATGCTCATCCCAACTACCTTTGAAATCAAGAATACAAGCTCTCAACATATTCTCTAAGGTCTGGATGGTCTTATCTTCCTGGTCATCTGGCTACGGATGAAAAGTTGAATTGAGGTGAACTTGTGTAACAAAACCCTTCTAAAAAGCTCTCCAGAACTAGAGGTAAACTGAGTACCCCTATCTGAGATAATAGACAAGGGAACTCCATGCAATCTCACTAGCTCTCGGATATATAACTTAGCATAATCTTCAGTTATATAAGACGTGTGAACTGGCAATAATAACCCATATTGAATCATGACGATGACGCGAATGGGGTAAACCAGTCACAAAATTCATATTCACCTCTTCCCACTTCCAAGTGGGGATACCAAACTCTTGCAACATACCACCACTCCTTTGGGGCTCTACCTTAACCTGTTGATAAGTTGCATACATAGCTATGAACTCTTTTATATCTCTCTTCATACCACTCCACTAATAGATTTCCCACAAGTCACGGTATATCTTGGAGCAACGGGATAAATAGAATATCGTGAACCATACACTTCATCCATAATCCACTTCCTCAAATCATCAACACCAGGCACGCATAATATACTTTGGTATCTCAATAGATCATCTCACCCTTGGGAGAAAACCTCTATCTTTTGTTCTTTAACTGACTCCTTTAGTTTGACAAAACTAGGATAAATTCGGAACTACTCTGAAACCAAACATTTTCTTTAGCGGAATCAACTAATCTAACAACCAATATAGCTAATCGATGCACTACTCAAGCTAACTCTTTCTTATCCTTATCCACATGAGCAGCATTACCCATAGATAATCTACTAAGGGCATCTGCCAATATATTGGCCTTGCCCGAATGGTACAACACACTCATGTCATTATCTTTCCTCAATTCTAACCACCATTTCTGATGAAGATTCTACTACCTCTAGGTAAAACATATACTGCAAACTCTTATGGTCCTTAACATATCAACATCCACACCAAAAATATAATGTTTCCAGATTACCACAACAACTAATTTAAGATCATAGGTTGGATAATTATTTTCATGAAGCTTAAGATGTCTAGAGGCATAGGCTATAACCTTAACCGTCTATATCAACACACAATCCAACCCAACTCTGGAGGCATCACAATAAACCACGAAACCATCCATACTATCAGGTAATACTAGGACGTGGGTTGTAGTGTGTCGAGTCTTCAACTCTTGAAATATCTTCTCATAGGAATCTAAACACTGGAACATAACTTTCTTTTGGGTCTATCTTGACATAGGAGACTCTATGGATGAGAAACCCTCAAGAAAACATCTGCAATAACTAGCTAGACCCAAGAAACTACTAATGTCTGATAAAGAGATAGGTTTAGGCTAATTTCTCACGGCTTTTATCTTTTAGGGATCGACTCTAATGCCATCGGTAGAAATAATGTGACTGATAAAAGCTATTGATCTTAGCCAAAATTCATACTTGCTGAATTTGGCAATTAATTGATGATCTTTAAGAGTTTGCAACACAATTTTGAGATGGTCTGCATGATCATCCTCACTACAAGAGTAGACAAGGATATCATCTATAAAGACTATAAAAAATATGTACAGATACTGTTTGAACACTCTGTTCATCAAGTCCATGAATGCTGCTGGGCCATTGGTTAATCTGAAGGACATGACTAGAAACTCAAAATAACCATAACGGATTTTAAAAGCTGTCTTTGGAATATAAAATTCCCTTACCTTAAGTTGATGATAGCCGGATCTAAGATTTATCCATGAGAAATAACTTGCATCTTGGAGTTGATCAAATAAGTCATCAATTCTAGGAATGGAATATTTGTTCTTAGCTGTAACTTTATTTAGCTAATGATAGTTAATGCACATACACAAATAACCATCTTTCTTCCGTACGAACAGGATGGGAGCACCCCATAAAGAAACACTAGGCCTTATGAAACCTTTATATAGGAGATCTTTGAGTTTCTCCTCCATCTCCTTAAGCTCTGGGAGAGCCATATGATATGAAGGGATAGAAATAGATTGAGTATCAGGAAAAAGTTCAATACCAAATTCTATCTCTCTATCGGGAAGTACCCTTGGGAGATCTTCCGAAAAAACATCAGAGAACTCATTGACTACATTGATTGACTAAATTATTGGAGTCTCAGACTTAGTGTCTTTAACTCAAACAAGATGATAAATACAACCTTTGGAGATCAATATTATGGATTTAAGATAAGATATGAAATGGCTTTTGGGGGACACAAAACTATCTGACCACTCAAAGACTGGCTCATCGGGGAACTGAAGCTTTACCATATGGGTGTGACATTCTATTGAAACATAACAAGAATAGATCTAATACATACTAAGGATAAGATCAAACTCAACCATATCTAACTCTATTAAGTCTGCTAATATGACTTTATAGAGGACAGTGATAGGACACTTTTTATAGATTTGTTTAGCTTCAACTAACTAACCTACTGGAGTAAAAACCAAGAAAGGCTCAGGGATCTTTTCAGAACTTATCTCAAATTTTACTGCAACTAATGGGGTCACATAAGAGAAACTTGACCCAGGGTCTAACAACACATAAACATCAAGATGAAACACACGAAGCATACTCGTAACCACATCTGGTGAATCTTCTTGCTCCTGGTGGGATGGTAAAGCATAGAACTGATTCAGGCACTAATCACCATAGGTACTAGAAGATGCACCCTGAGGAGAAGTTGGGCGACCTAAAGGAGCAGGTGCACTAGTAGCTTGAGTTTGGGGATGGTCATCTCTGTTTCCTTGCTTAGCATGTGGATATTATCTAATGTTGTGACCTAAACTACCACATCTAAAACAACCTTTCTGACCAACCAAGCACTCAACAAGATGATTCTTAACACACTTAGTACATGTAGGATAATTGCGCCCACAACCCACACTACTCTAGGATCAGGACATAGAAGACTCCCGTGTTGGTTGAGGTGGAATGCGAGTCAACCAATTGACTTATTGAAGCGGAATGCGAGTCAACCAATTGATTATTGAAGTGGAATGCGAGTCAACCAATTGATTTATTGAGGACAAATCATTTTTTACCTCAGTTACTCCCGTGTTGGTTGCCTCCCCTCCTTTCAATAGTTTAGCCATCATGTTCTCCATGGACATCTTCCCAGAGCTAGGTACAGCAGCTTCATGATTTTCAGGAAGGACATACAAACCACTCGTGTCATTCTTATTCTTCCAATTCCCTTGGTCTCGGTCCTTGTATCCTAATTTTTCATAATAATTCCGACCTTGGTTTCCTTGGACATTGCCTCGGAAACCCCCCTAATTATTCAAGTAATTTGCTTTCTCCTCAGAATCGGAGTCATCTCTTCCCTGTGATACAACAGCCTTGACCTTTTCTGTCTTCCCTGATAATAAATGCTTAGTAAGAAGGTCCATCTACATTTTCATGTGAGCCATATCCTGGTCACGTTCCTCTTCTCTTTGCCTCTGTTCTGCCGTCATGCCAATAGATATAGTAGAGCTTGCTACCTCAGAATCCCTGGTATGCCAAGCTCTACTCTTCTTTGTCATACGATCCAGCATATCATATGCCTCAATAAAAGTAAGGTCCATGAATGACCCACCCGCAGCATTATCGACCACTAGCTTAGTCACCGAGTTCAAAGACCTATATAATATTTCCATCAAGTGGACATTTGTCATCTGATGATTTGGGCACCGCATAAGCTTCTTCTTGAACCTCTCCCATGTCTTGTGGAGAGCTTCAGTTAGAAGCTGTCTGAAATTGCTTATCTCATCTCTTAATTGTGCTCTCTTGGATGGCGAAAAGAATCTTTCTAGGAAAGCTTCTTTCAGTTTCCTCCAATTGGTAATAGAGTCAGGAGTTAGCCCATTTAACTATAGAGTTGCCTCTCCATATAGAGACAATGGAAATAAGCGCAGCCGGATCGCATTCTGTCCAACCCCTAGATTGTCAAACGATTTTCATGTTGAGATAAAATTAATCAGATGCATATTCGAATCGTCGCCTGCAAGTCCACCAAATAACCCTTTGAGTTGCAATAGCTGGATCATAGTGCTAGTGATATTGAACTTGGATCCTGGTGTCAAGGGCGGAGGAATAATAGCCCCTGTGGCACCAGCCCCATCCAAGTCGTCATCATCATCATAAAAAGCAACTTGCACAGCTCGGCGTTCGGGTCTCATTCTAGCTTAATGATCTCTGTTGACATTCCTGTTCACTGGTGCAACCACATCATTTGCACGCCTTGGATTTAATAACTCATCATCACCCAGGTCCTCATCGTCAAGATTTGGTACCCGACCTGGGTTATCAGCATTCTGTTGATTTACTTTCGCAGCTACCAATGCAGCTAATCTAGCCTGCTCCTATTGAGTAGCCATCCTTTCAAGGTCTCGCTGTGCATCCATTCTGCAGATGAGATGTGGTTCAGGATTTATAGGTAATAATGGCTGACCAGATCTTCGTGTATTTTGCATGCACTCCACTAAACCTGAACAAACCAAAAACAACAAACAAAAAGTAAAATTTGAGAATCTTTGACCAAAAGGTCTATTAACTATCGCAAACTTAGTTGACAACCGTATTCCCCGGCAACGGCGCCAAAATTTGATACGCCCAAATTACAATTCTCGTTAGAGAGTACAAGCGGTCTCTGTCAAATATTGAACCCAACTGGGTTGGGTGTCGACTCCCACAGGGAATAATTTGATCACTAAGTATTGCGATTATTATTAGACTATTGAGCAAAGGTTCCAAGGAAAGGGGATTTTCGTTTAAGTGCACAATAATATTATTAGTGTAACGATGAGATGATATGTGTAATTATATTTGATCACAGAGAATGACAAGTTAGGGTTATGTCTACCTTGTAGTTTCTACTTCTCTATTAACTATGAGTAATACGGATTTTATACATGCATGCACTTATAGAGAGACGTATTCTAATTCTAAATCCACGTGTTTTTCAACCATTAAGGATTTATTCACCTTAGTTCTTTCGAATCCAAAGTGTACAACAAATTGTACAAACTCTCCAAGAAGTTAATCCTGCTAGGGCATTAACGTGTAAAATAGAGGTTAGAAACCCTATTTTCTCGTCACACTCTCTTTTCCAAACAGTAACTTTTCTATTGAACAAGTTATTGCTATAATGGCGCATTCCCTATGTTTGCAACCATGAGAATTCAATCAAAATGAAGAGAGTAATGATATAAGTGGATTAATACATCATAAATTGAAAAACCCATAGCAATAGAGAGTATACTACAAGGTTTCCATAACCCTAACAAATAAGCTTAGCTACTCATGAATAAAACAGAAATCAACATAGAAATATTCATCATACCAAAACTTAGAATGATCTTGGTGATGAAGATGACGAGCGAAATTAAGAGAGAAACACGTTTCTCTCTCTCTGTCCTCAAGCTAAGCCGCTTTGTCCTCTTTTCAAAAATAATACCGAATATCAATAATACCTAAAAATTCAGCAATAAGGCTTTTAACAACATCCTTCTCTAATAAATTGCTACTGCATCCTTAACTATTTAAAAATATTGAGTTTGCCCGGGAAAAAGTTCCCATGCATCACATTCAGTCCAAGAGCTGTTTTCCTTTTTATGTGAAGTTTTCCTTTGCTGTCCACAGGTCCCCAAAGTGCTGTAATCTTCCTCATTAGTACCTGAAAAGCATGCTAATCACATAGGTCAGCTCACTTAACTAAAAATAGAGTAACCGTGCAAGAATGATGTATTTTATCCTCAAAACTTAGCTAAAACATGGGTAAGTTATGGTGCTTAGACGTATAAATACGCCCAACATCAGGACTCTACCTCAAGTCTAATATAGAATACAAAACAATAACTACTTTCACCCACAGACTGAGAAACACTACGACTACCACCACAAGAGGCTTGGGCTCCACTCAATCACCCTATGAACCACCTTTACCACTCTGTGTACCCTTTTTAGGCACCTAGTAAGTCTGAGTCTGAGAACTTTGTTGTGGTTGACCATGACTATTCTTGGGGAAATACCTTGAAATATAACCCAATTTGACATAACTAACACTTACCCTCGACATACCCAACATAACTAATTTATCTATCTTTGCATGATAGTCCAGGATATCATAATACAGAGAAAAGAAATCCATACCTAAAGTTGAATTAAAATCTACCATATCAGGGATAATCAAGTCTACCAAGGTGTCATACCTCAAAAGAGTAACAAAAGAAGATAGGTACGCCTATTCTACAACTAAAGAATTACCTAGTGGAGTCAAAACATAAATGGCAACACCTAGAAACTTAAACATAAAATCAATACCCAAAGAAAATATGCAGACAAATAAATAAATATAGATTCAAGATCAAGTAGCACCAAAGTAGGAAGATAACAAACTAGAACTATAACCTTGATTACAACATTAAGGCCTCTATCTCAAGCCCACTCAAAAGAGCATAACAATGACAATTTTTTCATTTGGATTGAGCGACCCCACATCAATTAACATGAGCCACTTCACTCCACTTCTACTGCCTCATAAACTACCCTTATTACTCTATGTACCTCCTCTAGGTGGTGGTGCTAATTCCTGATAACTTTGAACCTAAGAACCTTATTGCTGAGGAATAGATATATTCTTAGGAAATCTCTCACCAAAAGACCAAGCTTATTACAAACATACTTCCGTAACCATAAAAATCATATTAGGAGGGATCGAAAGAGCTAGCACACCAACCTTGACTATAAGAATCAGAGGAGCCACTCTAGTCATCTAACCTAACCTCTAATCACCTAAAGTAGTATAAAAAAAAACCTTTATTTGAACCTTGTAACATTACCTAAATTGGACTACTATGCTAACAATAAAAACCTCTACCTGTGAAACGCTTACCTCAGAATGACTATCTACTAAAACCACCTTGACTATGAAATATCTTGTCGCTACCCCTAGGAATCATATATATACCCTCAGTACTCTTGTCAGGGTTCATGATCTACTAAAATTTCTACCCATAGTCACCAACTATGCTATATCTACCAAAAGGGAAGTAACAACCCTTTACCAAACTTTCTAACCTGCTTTCTCTCTATTGCATTACTCATAAAGGATGCCTGGATAGTGAAAAGAAATAAACCTCATATTTAATAACAGTTATTGAACCCTACTCCAAAGAAACAAACTCATCCTTGACCTCACTCTCAATCTCTATGGTACATACTTGTCAAGAAATATCTCAAAAAATAGAGTGTATGTCATCGCAGGTAAATCTTTTAGCCTACAATCCAAATAATACTTCTATCACTCTTTGGCCATCCAACCAACTACAAGGTAGCATAACCTATAGCATAAACCATATCATGAAACTTCACGAGGCTGATGTTGTAAAAGCTCTCCTAGAAATTGATCAAGTAATCGTATGCTTCTACACTTATGCCCTACAGAACTTAGGGTAAGAGGTCAATCTCATAAATCTATCAAACATTTTCTGCTCATCAACTAGAACAAATAACCTGGGTATCATCGGTAGTGCAACAAGTTTTAAGGTAAGACATCAATGCATAGGGACATAATAGTAATGAGTTATCCCTTTGGAGTTTGAAATCCATGATTGTTGAGTCAAGGTTTCACAACACTTTTTATACTAAACACAAATAAAATATGCAAGAAATTTTGAATAGTCATGGATATAATGTGTTTGCTTAAGTGTGTTGTAATAAAATAGGTCAAAACAGTTAAATTGAAGAAAAAGAGTTAAAAAATTTGCCAAGTATTGGCATCTAGTACTAGGCCACAACTTGTTGGGTCATACTATGAGTCATGGAATGACCCATTGTAATTACAAAAGATAAAATCATGATGACATTCAAATCAAAATAATAAAAGATAATGTCATGAATATGTACAAATCAAACATTGACAATGAATTTATACTATGAGTTATCGAGAGAGGCAATAAGTTATCACTTAACTCATTAAAAAATAATCCAAATGTCCTATAGATGTTTAACACAAAGCCTATGCTAATAAATCCTCCTTTTGAGTTATCAAGAGAGGGAATGAGTCATTTCTTGACTCATCCTGAGTAGATATTGCCGAAGTCCAGAAAATTAACCAAGTGATCTTTAGTGTCTAAGATTTACTCAATGATACATCAGTAGTCCCTATGATCTATCATAACAAGGCATCACCAGCTAAGAAAAACCTAGCCAATGAGACGCTAATACATGGAATGAGTCATAGCATGACCCAATGACTCATTGTCGCTGCCGAATCTATTTTTCTATATTTATTAGGATATAATTTCTTAGATTTTATATTTACGATTATGTACTTGTACCTCTTCTAAGAGCATATACTTGTTATTGAGATTAGTTAAAAATATTTTTGTGATTAATCATAATCAAGATTCTTGGTTTTATTCTATTTTTATTGTAAGTACATGGTTATGTCTTCTTCTCAGTACTATTATTATGTTCTTACAATTATGGGTAGATAAATTCTATAACAACGATTGAGCAAATCATGATGAATAACAAAGTAGGGTTTGAAGTACATATTGATTCTAGTCCAGTGCTTGTTCATATGTTGTTATTCTTCTCTCTTTGATTGTTTTCTAATGATTCGTAATATTAATACTCGCATGTATTCTTTACTTGCTTGAGCTTAGAGAGGTAGATATTTGGAAAAGAGAGTAAACAATGGAGACTTGGAGCTACTAGCCTTTATTTAATAGCCAAGTTGTGGATGCAAGAAAGCTAATCTAGGATTAACGATAAATGTTAGATTGTAAAACCCATGAGATTTGGATGTGTAATTAAGTATAGTAATCTAATAAGGGAAAACCAACCGTTCAAAGATTACTTCAAAAAAACCCCTCTTTAAAAAAATAAATGATTAATAGATTAAATAACTTCATTAAACGACCTCCTAGCCTTATTCCTTATAGAATCAAGCCCAACCTTTTTTGGGTTCTATATTTGACACTAATTGCTTTATACTTCATTGGGAGATGTAATTTGGGTGACATCAGATTTTGGTACTGTCGTCGGGGCATATGGTTTAAGATTATTTTTAGAGTGCATTCCAGAACATACCTAACACTAGGGGCAACACAATCCCCTTATTCTGCTTTACTTAAATTGAAAAAATATTGTGAAAATTAAGGAGAATGAAAGATCAAGGAGTTCACAATCAAGAAGGTCATGTGACTATATAACATGATACAACCTGTATGATAGCTCAAGAGTAGCAAAGACATGAATAAACATCTTGACAAGCAATTGCTGATAAGCAAGCTCAGTAGTAAGAAGTAGCCCTTTTGGATATAGTTGAGGAATAAGCTAGGCAAATGAAGAATAGGGTTATGATCACCCTTCATTGTTATGTCCCCAATATGATGATCAAGATTATGACACTAACTTAGATAATGTAGGTGAAACAAGTGCCATTGTTTCAATCCCACCGCTATCTTGTACTAAGCTTGGCATCACCAATGCTATGATACAATTATTGAACTTAAAAGAAGTATTCACTGGCCTTGCAACTACTAATGCAAACTTTTATACAAAGAACTTTGTAGGGATTTTCAAGTACTAATTATATCAAGTGTGAACAAAGATGCTATCAAATTATGGCTGTTTCCTTTCTTATTTTCTAGTGAATCTACTCTATAGCTAAAAAAATTACTAAGTGAATTAATAACTACCTAGAGAGAGTTGAAGAATCTTTCTTGGAAAGCTTTTCCCACCATCTAGAATGTTTTAGTTGAAAGATGAGATTTATAATTTAGGCAACTACATTTGAAGACTCTATACAAGACATGCTTGAGGTTTAATAAGAATCTGCAACAAGTCCCAAATTATAAAATACCTAATCATAATTTGCTTGAAATCTTTAATAGATTTTTGAATGATAATAACAAGGTTATAGATGACATAGTAATAGGATGTGCATTTATGAGTCTAACTTGGGAGCAGGCTTCAACAATACTAGATAGAATACAAAAACAAATAGGGTTTAGATTGAATGAAATTCTAATGTTCCTGCAGGGAATTATGTGATAGGAGCATCTACAGAGCAACAAAGGATATATAAGGGGGTTGCCAAAGAAGTAGATCATATATGAACCAAATTGAGAAATTGAAATCAGCACAGAGAAATGGGGAAAAAAGGTACAATTAATTAGTTCCTAAGGTAAATCATTGAGACATGATAATTTTTATTCTAATGAGAAGGAAAAATAGCTAGATGATTAAGTGGTGGGTTTTGAGGAAAAAGTCTAAGGGTTTAATTAAGACATTTGGTAGCATGATCAAGAAAATTAAGGTTGGAACTACTAGAAGGACAATAACTATAACCAATCTAGGCGTAGAGATAGAAGTAGAGGTAGAGTTAAACAAAGAGATTGGAGAGGAAAGATGTCCGATTTCTGAGTCATGATGGCACCTACTTTGTCCTACCATTTAGTAAGCCAAATTGTAGCCAAGAACTATGAGCAATGGGCTAATTTGGTAAAAATGACAATAATGCCAGAAATTTGGAAGTAAAGATTTACAACAATAAATCAGGTAAATAATAATATTAATAGTGCTAAAATAGAGGATAAATAAGATAAAAATAACATATAAGAATAACATCCCACGACCTAGTAGTGTCAGTACAAGAGTCACTAAGAAAAAAGTATGAGTACTGTAGTAGTCAAATGTACACCAGTATCGAATAATGAAAGACTAAGCAAAAGTAGATGATGGATAAAAGGTCAACTCCAAATCCGAGAGCACACCTTGTCTCCAAACTCTATGCAACATGATCGTAATGGCAGCGGAGGCCACTAGTACTTGAATATGCACAAAAAAGGTAAAGAAGTATAGTATGAGTACCAAAGCCACTGGTAATCAGTAAGCATCATAAGCCGACTAAGCTAAATCATAATATAAGTATAATAAATATTCAAGATAAATAACCTAAGTCAAAGTAATAGGGCAAACCAAGAATAATGTTTCACGTCCTATAATTAAATAAATAAACTGGAACAATAACATAATGGAACACATACCTATAACTATAAAAATAGACCCCAAAATTCAGTAAATGCGGATTAGATCGTCAAGTTAAGAAGATGAGAAATAAAGAAGTAGCATCGGTGAATGTACTTTGGAGAAATCAACAAAGGGAAGAGATTACATGGGAAGCTGAGGAAGCAATGAAATCTAAGTACCCTCATTTGTTCAATGATGAAGAGGAAGTTCAAGAAACGGAGTTAGAACATTAACAAGTAAGTTTTTGTTTATATATGCATAGTATTTATGTGATGATGTGAATGTTAATGGTGGACTTGAACTTGTTTTGGTTGAATAAATACGCTAACATTCGAGGACAAATGTCCTAAAGGGGGGAAGGATGTAACACCCCATATTCAAGTACATGTATTGGCGTATTCAAGTACGTATATTGGTCTTATTTATATGGAATTAATTTTTTATTTTATTTATACCGGAATTTGCCCGTCGATGGTTTCATACGAAGGTTATTGAATAAGCTTTCCAACGATATAAAGATTTCCAAAAAAGGATAAGTTTCGGATATAATCGAGCACGTTCGAAACTATAAAACGGTGGCCGGGATATGGTGAATAGTAAATGTGCAGGAAAATTTCCTGCACACAAACTACTGAGGCCTGCCAGTTTTTTGGGTCAACTTTGAACGCTCATAACTCCCTTAATATAATGAACTGGGAGAGATACGACTGATCAAAATAAATACCTTTGAGTCTTCTTTCCAATGCAATTGGTTTCATCCAAATCCAACGTATGAGTAAGGAGTTATACTCGTTTTACTTTAGCCTCTCAAAACAGATTTTTAGGGTCAACTTCAAACGATCATAACTCCTTGTACAGGACAAACTGGGTGGCCTAATTTATATGAAATGAAATCCCTTTGAATTATCTTTCCAAGATACCAATTTCACCCAAATCCGATATCGGGAGCAAAGAGTTATGGTCGATCTACTTTAGCTTGTCAAAACAGTCCACCATGGACAGATTCGGATTTACTTAAAATTTTAAGGGCAATATGGTCATTTTCCATCACTTCATGAACGAAAATTGGTCATTATATACATATACTTAGCCTCATATCCATTATTTATCATCCATTATTGAAGACTAAGAAACCCTAGCCAAATTTCAACTCCAATTATCTTGTGATTCAACTGTAGAAAATCCAAATTGATTCCGTAGTTGTGTTCACTGTCTCGAGGGCTTCAGATACTTAGAGTTAGATGGGGGCTTGTTCAAGAAACTCATCTTATTAGAGGCTTAAGACATATATTTAGATGTTTAACTTTTTTTAGTTTTATCATAAGATATTATTATCGGTTGATTTACTATTTCATTATTTATTTTAGCTTCGGCACATTGTTTTTGCATCAGTTACAATATTCATAGTGTTATGCCAGGACATGGGTTCTATTATGGTCACTTGTGTCTCTAAGAACCATGTTAGGACTAGGGGGTATTTTTAGGTCGTGACACCCTCCCATGGTATGGTGGTGCGGCACAAGGCCAAGCCCTCTAAGTGAGGTTTTGCCAAATTTTTGTTCCATGCTCCTCGTCAGCTTGTTCCTTGTTTCCCCACTACTTGTGTCTTGTTTGTAGCTGCTCCAATGTTCTCCTACAAAAAATCATGAAAAAGAATCGACCATACAAAATAATAAAGGTCGTCAAAGAACACCAGAACAAGCATTAGCATAGGCTAGCCTAACTAGTTTTCTTGCTAAACTCTATTTGATTCTTTTGATTCTTGACTTGTTTCAAATATACTTTAAACACTCTCAGCATATAACTTATCACGTCAATACATACTTTATACTTCATTAAGCAAATGAAGTTATCTAGAAAACTAAGCTAAATGCACATAGATAATGACCTGCCTATGATCATTACCCCACATGTAAAGCTTTGTTCATTCTCGAACTATTCTTTATGCTAAGATCAATAACAAAAGACTATACATCACTACATGAACTAATATACTCAAGCTAGAAATACAATGACTACATGAATAGCAAGTTCTATATTAGGCATGTCATATTACACTTGAAAAACTCATGAATACTACACCCAAACTTCCTAGCCTCAAGAATTGACTCTACCAACTTTGTAAACTCATGCATATTACTGAATAAAAAGATCATATAAGTCACTTATCCATAATTAAAGATGTTCCATTACCAAAAAACGTCACTCATATACACTCAAAGATATGCAATTTAACACTAGAATGGGTGTAAGAAACAAATTTCGCTCAACCTTCGAAGAATTCACGTGTCACATATGATTAACCATAAGCTTGCCCTTAGTGTTGTATTCCAATAATATTAGAATATCAAAGCTCAAGATCAAGAAAGGCTTCAGATTTGTAAAGTAGGCTAAGGTGCGGATTGGAACTATTCTGGAGTAGTAGTGGGTATCTTCCCTAAGATCTTTAATACATCAAAATTTTTATTAAACTCATCTCCAACCATCCCATTTTCACTATTTTTATCACCTAGCTGCCTAAGCATCTTGGTAACCATAAATCTGGTTTGACTTCTCTTATTGAATTATGATTAGAAATATAACCTACAGTTGGATTACTTTTGGTGATAAATATTTGAATATAATTGATAAATCAAAAGCCCCCTCTGAATTATTTTCTTGCTTGTTGTTGTAACGCCCCGAGAACTTATCCCGAGACATCACATGGTGCTCAAGGCCATACGTGGCCTCAAGCTAACCCTCTAAGCCTGTCATCACTTTCAGATCTCTCTACGACACAAATCATCATAAAGTAGGGAAGAATAATCATGACATGGACATACTGAGATACGAAGTAATGGTTTTGTACAAATAAAATACTAAAATCTCTGTACATGCTGGCACACTTGTCTGACAAAGCCTCTACTACATAGGACTGAGGATCCATTGGGACAGATCCCCAACTAACTCGTACTGAATTGAAAGTAAACAACCATCTATTAACAAGACAAAATCAGAGACACAGGTCCTCGAACCATGAGGACTCACCAACTATAGAAATATAGATGAAGGTACTCAAAGATCACTGTCACTGCTGAGATTGAGCACCTGAACCTATATCATGAGGAAATATAGATTACAAAAGAGTATGGGAGTCAGTACTTAGGAATGTACTGAGTATGTGGGGGTGGATGCAACATTTTAAATAATATCATAAATGTATAAGAAAATCATGCATGCTGACAATAATAACTCGCTTCGCTTGACTTATCTAAAACATTATTTTCGTACATCAATAATAACATATACTTCATAAATCTCATAAATCATATAACTCAACTCAAACTCTTTGACACATGACTTAGAGTGACTCGGTATCTCATGGTACTTAGATCATTATGGACATGGGAGTTTCTTATAACCGACATAACTACACCATGTGAGCTGTATGGAGTCCAACGTCTTGCCCTCCTAAGGAGAGAACCCTACACTGGCGAGGTTGTCGTACTCTTGCCAGGGAGTACAACCTCAATCTCATTATCACAATCCCATACTCGGCCTCTGGCCCATAATTATCAACATCAATCCTACGGTGGCACGTAGTTTTGGGGAAATACCACATTTCCAGCTCGTTGCTAAATACTCCTCCTAGACTCATCTCAGAACGCATTAGAAAATCCACCTTAAACAATATCAACTCATGGATTTATTTTAAAGACCAAAACACAAATATATATCTCATCTGTATATCATAAATATCTTATGGATTCCTAACCCGACTCAACTCAACACAATCTTTCTCAACATCAAGTACATTTGCTTTTTGAATCATTTTCAAAGATCAAAAGCTTCAAGGAAACATCATAGGAATCATTCTTGACTTTCAATCACAAATATCGATATATATTCAATAGTCAAATTTCTCATGGAAAGGCATAACTCATGACACTTGTCTTAAATCGCGTAGAAATCATCAATACATAATGACAATATACAACTCATGGAATAAATTCTCAATTTAAGAAACATGATGGTGAAATAATCATAAATATCAAACTTATTCTACTCAAATCTCATAAATCATAAATAAAGAAATTTGGGTGTAAGCCCACTTGCAAAATCATGTAAATCAATAATAGAAAGTAAATCTTTAGGCACAAGAACGAAAGGAGTGTTCTTGTTCAAGCCCAACATATCTTGGATTATAATTTTGGAGATGTAGAAACTTGTTTGGAACTTCTTTCTCACACTTTTAGACCAAGATTCTTGATGCCCTTGACTTGGGAATTTAATTCTCGAACAACTTGGAGAAATCTATGGAAGGTCCTTGAATTTCTTGGAAGAAGGTTGAATTTTTGGGTTTTGGAAGAAACCCTAATTTCTAGATATTTGTTGGAAGAGGAAAGAAGGAAAATGAATGGTTATTCTCTACTAGGATATATATATAAGACCATATGGGGAAGAAATGACCAAAATGACCTTTTAAAAAAACTAAAATTCACTGATCGGGGCCTGTGACAGTCGATTTGATGGTCCATCAAGTCTTCTGATGGTCTACCAGATCGTCTGTCACTCGAGTGCCAAAACTGGAACGTTTTGCCTTGACGTGACGGTCCGTCAGGAAAGTGATGGACCACCAAGTCATCCATATCTTGAGTTCTAAATTTGGTCCATTCTGTGTCGATGTGATGGTCGAAGTAATAGTCCATCAGGAAACTGACGGATCACTAAGTCATCCGTTACTCTAGGGCCAGAAATGAGACATTCTGTCTCGACCTGATGGACCTCTTGACGGTCCATCAACTTTTTGACGGTCTACCAAATTGACCGTCGCATGATGGCCTGAAAAAGGAGTCACTGCCTTGGCTTGATAGGGCACTTGACGTTCCACTAGGGACCTGACGATCCGCCAGGTCGACCGTCAATCCTGGGCGATCCAATATCGTTTAGTAAAACGGTCATAACTCCCTCATCCGATGTCGGATTTCAATGAAATTGGTAATGATGGAAAGCTTATTTAATGCTCTACACGACAAAAAGTAGAAATTAGAGAAATACAGCATGGTTTAAACATCAGTCACTTTGGAAGTCATACATATCCACTCAAAAGATGGATTTAGGCTGAAGAAACAATCAGGGTATTACAATATCTCCACCTTAGACATATTTGTCCTTGAATGTTGCCAATAGGCCAAGAACAAGAGAAAATGAGGATGCCCAGCTGAATGACTCACATTAAAGGGCTCACTATACTCTCAACCTTTGAGTACTTCAATAAATACACGAATCATAGAGGGAATAACCATATAGCTGAATACATTAGATTAGGAGGAAACTGAATTTGGGGAATAGTACCTTCATCTTGATTCAAGCTCGTGGAGAAAAGGTAAGGGTAACTGTCTCGCATATATTCTTCTGCTTCCCAAGTGGCACCCTCGACTGATTGATTTCGCCACAGAACTTTAACCAAGGGAACTTCCTTGTTCCTCAGTCAACAGACTTGATAATCTAGGATTTCAACCGGGATTTCATCATACGAAAGGCTATCTTGAACATCACAACCTTCCGATGGATCAATAACAACAGAGTCTCCAATGTGATTCTTGAGAATAGAAACATGAAACACAAGATGGACAGCTGACAACTCTACAGGCAACTCAATCTTATAAGATGTTTTCCCAACATGATTCAAAACTCTATAAGGGCCAACATATCTGGGACTCAGCTTCCTTTTCTTTCCAAATATTTTCACCCCTTTCATGGGTGAAATTTTCAAATACACCAAATCATCAACTTCGAACTCAAGAGCTCTTCTTCTCACATCTGCATACGACTTCTGACGACTCTGGGCTATCTTCAACCTCTTCTGAATTAACTTAACTTTCTCCATAGCCTCAAATACAGCATCAAGTCCAATCACAGTAGCTTCACCCACTTTGAACTAACCTATGGGCGATCTAGATCTTCTCCCACACAAAGCTTCAAATGGAGCCATTCCAATCTAGCATGAAAACTATTGTTGTAAGAAAATTCAATAAATGACAAATATTCATCCCAACTTCCTTTGAAATCAAGAACATAAGCCCTCAACATATCCTCCAAAGTCTGGATAGTCCTCTCAGCCTGACCATCTGTCTGTGGATAAAAAGCGGAGCTAAGATAAACTTGGTTGCCAAGACCCTTCTGAAAGGCTCTCCAAAATTAAGAAGTAAACTGAGTACCTCTATAGGAGATGACAGACAACGAAACTCCATGCAACCTAACTAACTTTAGAAAATACAGATTATCATAGTCCTCCGCGGTGAAAGATGTATATACTGGTAGAAAATATGCTAACGTAGTCAACCTGTCTACAACAACCCAAGTAGAATCATGATGACGATAGAGAGAGGTAAACCGGTCATCAAATCCATGTTCACCGCTTCCTACTTCCAAGTATGAATGTTAAATTCTTGCATCACACCACCGGGTCTCTGGTGCTCTATCTTTACCTACCGGCAAGTTGCACACTTTTCTATGAACTTTGCTATATCATTTTTCATACCATTCCACCAATAAATTTCCCATAAATCGCGGTACATCTTGGTAGCACCAGGACGAATAAAATACCGCGCGCCATGCACCTCAGCCATAATTTACTACCTCAGATCATTAACATCAGGTACACACAATCTATTTTTAAATCTCAATACATAACCTCCCTCTTAGGAGAAAACCTCCACCTTTTGGTATTTAACTGATTCTTTCAGTTCGACCAAACGACAAGATGTATCCTACTTCTCCTTCACTTTTGAAACTAGGGAAGATTCAGAAGAACTTTGGACCCAAACATTACCCTCAGCTAAGTCAAACAATCTAACACCTAACCTAGCCAAACAATGCACTTCACGGGCTAAGTCCCTCTTATCTTCCTCAACATGTGCTACACTACCCATGGACGATCTGCTAAGGGCATCTGCCACTACATTGGCCTTGCTCTGATGAAACAACACACTCATATCATAGTCCTTCAGTAATTCTAACCATCATCTCTGCCTAAGATTTTAACTCTCTCTGAGTGAATACATATTGTAAACTCTTGTGATCCGTAAAGACATCAACATGAACACCGTACGAATAGTGTCTCCAGAATTTCAAAGAAAAAATCACTTCAGCTAACTCGAGGTCATGGGTTGGATAATTCTTTCATGAGGTTTCAGCTACCAGGAGGCATAGGCTATAACCTTACCCTTCTGTATCAACACGGAACCCAAGCCAACTCTGAAGGTATCATAATATACCGCAATATCATCTACACCATTAGGCAGGGTCATCACAGGGGCTGAAGTGAGTCGATTCTTCAACTCCTGAAAACTCTTCTCAAAAGAATCTGACCACTGGAATTTAACCTTCTTTTGGGTCAACCGGGTCAAAGGAACAAAAATGGAAGAGAAACCTTAGACAAAACGACAGTAGTAGCCAGCTAGAACCAAGAAACTCCTAATATCAGACGAGGAAATAGGTCTAGTCCAATTCTTCACAACTTCTACCTTTTGAGGATCAACTCGAATACTATCAGAAGAAATAATATGACCCAAAAAAGCAACTAACCAAACCCAAAATTCACACTTGCTAAATTTGGCAAATAACTGTTGATCCCTAAGGGTCTGTAAGACAATTTAAAGATGATCTGGATGGTTGTGTTCACTCTGGGAATATACAAGGATATCATCTATAAACACAATAATAAACATATCTAGGTATGGTCTAAACACCCGATTCATGAGGTCTATAAAATCTGTCGGGGTATTCGTTAGCCCGAAGGACATGGCCAAAATTCAAAATGACCATAACAAGTGTAGAAAGCCGTCTTTGGAATATCACACTCTCTGACTTTAAGTTGGTGATAACTGGATCCCAAATCTATTTTTGAGAAGTAGCTGGCACCTTGCAGCTGGTCAAATAGGTCATCAATTCTAAGAAGAGGGTACTCATTCTTGACTGTGACCTTGATAAGATGACGATAGTCAATGCACATGCGCAATGATCCATATTTCTTTTGCACAAATAGAACGGGTGCACCCCAGGGAGACACACTGGGCCTTATAAAACCCTTATTAAGAAGATCTTTAAGTTGCTCTTTCAACTTCTTAAGTTCTTTAGGGGCCATATGATACGTAGGAATGGAAATAGGTTGTGTATCAGGAAAAGATTAATTCCAAATTCTATCTCTCTACCGGGAGGTACCCCTGGGAGATCTTTCGGGAAAACATCAGGAAACTCATTGACAATACTAAGAGACTGAATAGTTTGAGTCTCAGACTTACTGTCATTAACTTGGACTAAATGATAGATACAATCCTTGGATATCAATTTTCTAGCTTTAAGATCCGATATGAAATAACTCTTAGGAGATACAGAATTTCTGGACCACTCAAAGACTGGCTCATTGGGAAACTGAAACTTGACTACCTAGATACGACAGTCTATAGACGCATAACAAGAGTGTAGCCAATCCATACCTAGAATAATATCAAAATCAACCATGTCTAGCTCAATCAAATCTGCAAACTTGACTCTTGTAAGAACAGTGATAGGACACTTCTTATATCTTGCTTAGCAACAATAGATTCACCCACTGGTGTAGAGACTAGAAAAGGCTCAGAAATATTTTCAGCACTAATTTCAAAATTCACAGCCACCAATGGAGTCACATAAGAAAGAATTGACCTAGGGTCCATCAACACATACACATCTAAATGAAATACAAAAGCATACCAGTAACAACATCTGGTGAATCCTCCTACTCCTGGTAGGGTGGTATAGCATAAAAGTGATTCTGGCGCAGACCACCTGTAGTACTAGATGAGGCACCCTGAGGAAGAGTATGATAAACTACAGGGGCTGGAGCACTAATAGTCTGACTCTGAGGACGAACATCGCGACTCCCTTGTCTAGCAAATGGGCAATCCCTAAACTTGTGGCCTAACTTACCGCAACCAAAACAACCCCTCTAACTAACTAAGCACTCATTGGAATAGTCCCTACTGCACTTCAGAAATGAGAGAGGAAGAGGTCTGTTACTCACAGTATCCTGGGACCTGGACATAGTAGGCCTACTACTCTGCTCTGGCCTAATTCAGAATACAGGAGTACTAGCTAATGAAGGCACTGGAACAACAGAACAACTCTGGAACTGAGGGAGGATCCCTCTAGAAATCTAGTCTGACTATACCCCTGTTGCTCTAATCTAATTCTCTTATTCCTTCTCACTCTCTCTCTCTTTCCTTTAACTTGTCTGCTTCAATCTACTGAGCATAAATCATTAGTCTTGAAAGGTCCATGTCACTATTAAGCATAGTGCATCTATACTCTTTCACAACATAACCAGATACACCGGCCAAGAACTTACTCATACTAGTTCTAGAATCAGCCATCATACCGGGATCATACTTAGATAACTAGTTAAACTCATGGCAATACTCCTTAACTATCATGGGGCCCTGTCTCAAGTTCATAAATTCTTCTAATTTTGCTTCACTCATCTCTGGGGGAAAGAATTTGTCAAAGAAGGCATCTTGGAATAATGGCCAAGTCACTGGAGTATCATTTTTCCCTCTACTCTTCCTCCATATCTCTACCCAATCATAAGCAACATCTTTCATTCGATAGGCAGCCAATTCAACACTCTTCTCCTTAGTTACATGCATAAACTGAGTGATCTTTCTCACTTCATGTAAATACATTTGTGGGTCTTCACCTACTTTCGACCCAAAGAACTCAGGCGGATTCATTCGCATAAAGTCATGAACTCGGGCTACAGCAGAATTATTCCCTTGTGAAGATGGAATAATAGCCTGGGTGTTGGCTTAGGTGTTAGCGGTGACCGCCTGTTCTAGCGCTTGGAAATCTACACGGAATTCGGCATGGGACACCATCTCACCTAAAGGATCAACGGGTTGAGGTATTTCGTTGTTTCTACGAGTTCTATGAGGAGGCATTTTCTCTCAAAAGAAAGCATAAATTAACAACAGAGAGAAACAATCATAGGCACGATAGACTCTTGAAAGAAAGAAAAAAATTTCCTAGTATGTCCCGTAGACTCTTGCTTAGAGATGTGGCGCGCTACACACCGATGATCAAGACTTTACGTAACGTGACTTGTCAGACTCCCTAGGACTCCTTGAACCTTAGGATTTGATACCAAGCTTGTAATGCTCAGAGAACCTATCCCGAGACATTACATGGTGCTCAGGGCCATACATGGCCTCAAGCTAACCCTCTAAGCCTGTCATCACTTTCAGAACTCTCTACGACACAAATCATCATAAAGTAGGGAAGAATAATCATGACATGAACATATTAAGATATAAAGTAGTACGGTTTTGTAAAATTAAAATACTAAAATCTCTGTACATACTGGCACACTAGTCTGACAAAGCCTCTACTACATAGGACTGAGGAGCTATTTGGACAGATCCCCAACTGACTCGTACTGAACTAAAAGTAAACAACCATTTATTAAAAAGATAAAATCAAAGACACAGGTCCTCAAACCATGAGGACTTACCAACTACTGAAATATAGATGAAGGTACTGAAAGATCACTATCGCTGCCAGAGAGTACAACCTCAATCTCATTATCACAATCCCATACTCGGCCTCTGGCCCATAATTATCAACATCAATCCTACAGTGGCACATAGTTTTGGGGAAATACCACATTTTCAGCTCGTTGCTAAATACTCCTCCTAGACTCAGCTCAGAACGCATTAGGAAATCCACCTTAAACAATATCAACTCATGGATTTATTTTAAAGAACAAAACACAAATATATATCTCATCTGTATATCATAAATATCTTATGGATTCCTAACCCGACTCAACTCAACACAATCTTTCTCAACATCAAGTACATTTGCTTTTCGAATCATTTTCAAATATCAAAAGCTTCAAGGAAACATCATAGGAATCATTCTTGACTTTCAATCACAAATATCGATATATATTCAATAGTCAAATTTCTCATGGAAAGGCATAACTCATGACACTTGTCTTAAATCGCTTAGAAATCATCAATACATAATGACAATATACAACTCATGGAATAAATTCTCAATTTAAGAAACATGATGGTGAAATAATCATAAATATCAAACTTATTCTACTCAAATCTCATAATTCATAAATAAAGAAATTTGGGTGTAAGCCCACTTGCAAAATCATGTAAATCAATAATAGAAAGTAAATCTTTAGGCACAAGAACGAAAGGAATGTTCTTGTTCAAGCCCCACATACCTTGGATTATAAT